>NW_027494083.1:0-273194 GCF_021521415.1 Bidens hawaiensis
CTCCACACCCCCAAAAAGTCATTGCAGATCCCAACCAGCCGGAGAAGAAGATCAAGACGTGGTTCGTTCATCTCGAAATCCGTGGAAACATCGTCATGGATCAGGTCAGATTCATCTCGTGCTTCGACATTGGCGCCATCCGTGGGACGGCAATGAACCACGCTTCGCTTCTCGTCTCGGCCCTCCGATCTGTTCATCAATATCTCGGGTCTACGGTTTCTTCTTTCAGATATGTTCTATGGAAATCCAAAAATCCGTAAATCTAAAAAATACTTCCAGATCTGGAAATACACAGGAAGAAATACCACCGAACTTTTGGGAAAACCCTTAGATCTGTGTTTTTGCTAAGTGAAATATACCAAATCTAGTTATGATTTTTTCAGATCTGGGTTCGTTTGAGCAACAGTCACACTTCATATTCATAGATCTATAAATCCTATTAGATCTGTTGGTTTTACATAAAACCTACCTGATGTGGATATTCAAAATCTCTAGATCGTGCGCGCCACCGCGGATCAAAATCGCTCCCTGTGGATCAACTTCGGATTCCGCATGCGCGCTCCCGGCGATCACTCTACGCCACAGCGGGTCGCATGCGCGCTCCCGGCGATCACTCTACGCCACAGCGGGTCGCATGCGCGCCCCCGGCGATCACTCTACGCCACAGCGGGTCGCATGCGCGCCCCCGGCGATCACTCTACGCCACAGCAGGTCGCATGCGCGCTCCCGGCGATTACTTTACGCCACAGCGGATCGCATGCGCGCTCCCGGCGATTACTCTACGCCACAGCTCACGCATATCACATGCTCATGAGGACAGCCAAAACCTATGCTCGTGGCGCATATAACATGCTCACGCATCACGCATGCTCACGCGTATCACGTATGCTCACGCATACCACATATGCTCACGCATCACGTATGCTCACGCATATCACATGCTCACGCATCTCATATGCTCACGCATCACATATGTTATTGGGCTTCACGTATGCTCATGCATATTAGATGCTCACGCATCATGCACGCTCACGCACCACATCTGCGCGTGAGAATAAAAGAGACATTGCGCAGGCTGCGCGTAAGCGACATAACAAATGAACAGTCTAATCCAAATCAGGATAAGAACAACCATGATTGTACTCACATGGCTACGCGCCATACTTAAAGGTTGGGAATCCTCATAATATCCCATATGGCTACGCGCCATACTTAAAGGTTGTGAATCCTCATAATATCCCATATGGCTACGCGCCATACTTAAAGGTTGGGAATCCTCATAATATCCCATATGGCTACGCGCCATACTTAAAGGTTGGGAATCCTCATAATATCCCATATGGCTACGCGCCATACTTAAAGGTTGGGAATCCACATAATATCCCATATGGCTACGCGCCATACTTAAAGGTTGGGAATCCTCATAATATCCAATATGGCTACGCGCCAAACTTAAAGATTGGGAATCCTCATAAACCCATAGGCCACGCGCCAAGCTTAAAGGTTGGGCACACCTCATAATTTGCCCGAGGATGGGAACCATGCAATACAAACACTTTTAGTTGACATGTTTTCGCAGGTTCGGCTACGAGCCGCACAAACACCTATGACATCATTATTATTATCCGGCCATTTGTGCCTCCATTATTATTTTGAAAACAGGCCGGGATATTCATCCTGCGCGGAGGAGGCCCTTGTGGGCCAGTCATTATCATCATTTTATAGCTCGTAAGTCGCCTCGCGCGCAAGCTTTTATTATTCTTATAGCTCGTAAGACGCCACGCGCGCAGGCTTCATTATTCTCATAGATCCGTAAGTCGCCTCGCGCGCAGGCTTCATTATTTTTACAGCTCGTAAGTCGCCTCATGCGCGAAAGCTTTATTATTCATATAGCTCGTAAGACGCCTCGCGCGCAAGCTTTTATTATTCTTATAGCTCGTAAAACGCCTCGCGCGCAAGCTTTTATTATTCTTATAGCTCGTAAGACGCCACGCGCGCAGGCTTCATTATTCTCATAGATCCGTAAGTCGCCTCGCGCGCAGGCTTCATTATTTTTACAGCTCGTAAGTCGCCTCACGCGCGCAAGCTTTATTATTCATATAGCTCGTAAGACGCCTCGCGCGCAAGCTTTTATTATTCTTATAGCTCGTAAGACGCCTCGCGCGCAAGCTTTTATTATTCTTATAGCTCATAAGACGCCACGCGCGCAGGCTTCATTATTCTCATAGATCAGTAAGTCGCCTCGCGCGCAGGATTCATTATTTTTACAGCTCGTAAGTCGCCTCACGCGCGCAAGCTTTATTATTCATATAGCTCGTAAGACGCCTCGCGCGCAAGCTTTTATTATTCTTATAGCTCGTAAGACGCCTCGCGCGCAAGCTTTTATTATTCTTATAGCTCGTAAGACGCCACGCGCGCAGGCTTCATTGTTCTCATAGATCCGTAAGTCGCCTCGCGCGCAGGCTTCATTATTTTTACAGCTCGTAAGTCGCCTCACGCGCGCAAGATTTATTATTCATATAGCTCGTAAGACGCCTTGCGCGCAAGCTTTTATTATTCTTATAGCTCGTAAGACGCCTCGCGCGCAAGCTTTTAATATTCTTATAGCTCGTAAGACGCCTCGCGCGCAAGCTTTTATTATTCTTATAGCTCGTAAGACGCCACGCGCGCAGGCTTCATTATTCTCATAGATCCGCAAGTCGCCTCGCGCGCAGGCTTCATTATTTTTACAGCTCGTAAGTCGCCTCACGCGCGCAAGCTTTATTATTCATATAGCTCGTAAGACGCCTCGCGCGCAAGCTTTTATTATTCTTATAGCTCGTAAGACGCCTCGCGCGCAAGCTTTTATTATTCTTATAGCTCGTAAGACGCCACGCGCGCATGCTTCATTATTCTCATAGATCCATAAGTCGCCTCGCGCGCAGGCTTCATTATTTTTACAGCTCGTAAGTCGCCTCACGCGCGCAAGCTTTTTTATTCTTATAGCTCGTAAGTCGCCTCGCGCGCAAGCTTTTATTATTCTCATAGCTCATAAGTCGCCTCGCGCGCAAGCTTTATTATTCTCATAGCTCGTAAGTCGCCTCGCGCGCAGGCTTTTATTATTCGGCGTGCTATATCTTATTCATGCTAGTGCACCATCATTATCATAAAAACCACAACACGTCACCATCATGAAGAAAACCTCCCAAAACTCAAAGACAATAAAGATAAGGCCGAAGAAAAGGGAAAAAACCGCCTCACGCCCTAACACACCTCATAAAGTCCAGCGCTCCACCTAAACGCTTGCGCGCCCAGGAGCAACGCTGGACTTGGGGGGCTTGTAGGGGTATGGTACTAAACCCGGTTTTACGACCCTAAATTTATTATGTTTGGCTTATTTTATTATATGGACTAATACAATGTTATTGGGCTGAGGGGGTTTTGTGGAGGTAACCCTAACTGGGCTAGGCCCATTAGGGTACCATGATGGTGGCCATGAGGCTCCCTATATAAGGAGGTCTCCACCTCCTTATTAGGGGTTGGTTATTCTCAATAAGAGCCACCACCATATTTTTGTGTCTGTGAACAAGAGATCCTGGAGATTTCTTAGCGGTCACCTCCACACCCCCAAAAAGTCATTGCAGATCCCAACCAGCCGGAGAAGAAGATCAAGACGTGGTTCGTTCATCTCGAAATCCGTGGAAACATCGTCATGGATCAGGTCAGATTCATCTCGTGCTTCGACACTTACCACCGTTAACACTCATGAAATCATCATCACAATCTGAATCTAACCATGCCTGTGACTCAAAAAATGTCTCCTCTTTACTACCTACAATGAAACAATAATTTTGAAATCACATAGATGTAAGTATAAGATAGATTACATAATATATTAGGAGGCACTTAGGGTAAAAAAATATATAGTTCATTCATTTGAATTCTTTTGTCACTATTTGAAATCAATGTTGTTGAGAGAATTCATTCCAATTTATTGTGCCACTGCCTCCAGCCATTTCATTTTCCAATTTAGATTTTAATTCCAACAAATTTTACAAACCAAACAAGTAAGAGCATTCTCAATTCGTTATCTAAAATTATGTGAGGAAGATTTGCAAATTATATAGTATGGTTATGAGTGGTTGTGAGTGGAGAAGAGAGAAAATGTGATATGGGAATTTAGAGTTTCACTGTAGATACTGTATAATTTTTTAATATTTTCATAAAATAGTTGTGAGTGAAAGAGAGAGAAAATATGAGTATAAAAAATATTAATTAATTAAACAGGAGAGAGAAAATACAATTTGTTTTATTAGTGTAATTATATGATATATATGGATACATGATAGGAACGGGTTGGGAATGCTCTAAACGTACTAATTGGATTTCAATTTTCTTAAATTATATCGAATTCTAACTAACCAAATTCGATGATTTATATCGTAAACTTCCAAGATATAAACTAAAGTCTAAACATCATTACAAATTAATCTGACCCTCGACGATGAATCAATCAAACTCATGAAATTGATAAACAAACTAAATATATAATAAACAAGAAGCCATGCAACAATAAAGAATGGAGATGATAGAACAGAAATGATCATACCATAATCTCGAAAAGAAGACGGGACTGACTTGGCGGGAGAGCGTGGACGTTTTGCAGCAAGATCGACGGGAGGCTTAACGATGTTAACAACTTGTAGCTTCGTTGCAGAAGACTGGTGGTGAGTTGAAACACAACTACCCATGATGATATTGATCTGATATGTTTGTTCCTGATCAAACTCACAAAAGTTGTCAGGGGAATTGAAGAGCAAGAGTAAAGATAAGACGAAGATGAAGATGATTAAACCAAGAGCACCTTGGTCCCCATGTCATTCATGTGGATTTATAACTTTGTCCTATTTTTGTTCTTTACCTTGAAATTGACATGCCTAGATATTTTCCCATCTCCAATTTTATCCTCTTTTTAAATATCTTTTAGTTTTTTAAATAAATAAATAAAATTTTAATTTTAATTTATTTATTATTTATAATAAAGAATGCAAAAGAAAATTACGACCCCTATTGTTGTTGTTATACATTTAGTTATTGTGAATAAAATAGATGAATTAAGGTTCAAAGTTATAATAAAAAAATGATATTATTAAATATTATTACATAATTAGAAGTGCGTTAGTTTAAAAATATTGATCGTAACATGTATCCAATGATTGTCTTAGGTTGCTTCTGTTTTACCTTCTGTATGACTGTATATATCATGTTTCAACATTAATTTATAATTTAATAAAACAATATAATAGATAATTTTTGTAGCAGCCAATATTATTTAAAAAAAATAACAGAAAAGATAATCAAGGGTAGAATGTTGTGATATAAAATCAAATTGAGACATGTGATGTGAGCGACTGCAAGCAATGCCATGTGAGAGGTTCAATCTAAACAGCTATATGTTGTGATTCTCCAACGACCTCCATGACATCATCGGATATTTAAAGACTATTTATAAAAGTAGATATATACAATGAAACTAATCTAGATAGATACTGTAATTGAAATAAACGAAGATACAATATAAACGAAGAAAAATGGATTAGAATGGTAAGGATTTGTCCAAATACAAATGATTTTTTTATCGTGAAAAGTAATTACACTATAACTTTGAACTATACAAATTATTATTACACTATTTTATTTTTTATATATCATAATCACTCTAGTTTTTTATATGTCTATTTGTACAAGATCTCACCCTTAGAATTGTAATAGACATCATTCCTTTAAAATAGATGTAGCAGTTGCTGTTGTACTATCAAGATATATGTTGATTTGCAACCCTGATAGAAGGTTAGTAAACTTGATAATTTTTGAAATCTGAGGAATTACTAGATTTGTAACCTAGGGTTATTCAGATGTTAGACCATGCGTACTTGGTAGAGAATTGAGGCGTTTTGAGGCCATAACGCCCCCAAAATAAATTTGGTTGTTAACGTTGTGTAGACAACATTGGGGGGTTCAATCATTTTTTTTTATATTAAAAATTAAAAAAAAAACATAAATGTGTAATGATTGCTGCAGAGTTTGAGGAGAGTTTTGACTATGCTACCTTTTTGCAAACTCTACGATACTGATTGGACGTCATGTGACAACAACCAAGATTGGAGAGTTTTTATAGGCTTATTTTGTTAGGCAAAAGATTTTGAAGTACGGATGAGCAAATTCGGTATTGGTACCGGTACCGAAATCGAATCGTTACCAACGTTTTGAGTTTTCGGTACCGGTATTCCCCGAATTTTACATTAAATACCGGTACCTAACTGAACATTTCGGTACCGATACCAAAATTTTGTTTTTTTAACGGTAGGGTACCGATCTCCTCCCTATTTTGAATATGGCCCAATCCCGTTCAATTATTATAATTGTTGGCTCGAGTGGGATGGTTTGGATTCAGTATGGCCCAATCCCGTTCATGTAGCATTCTTTATGCACTTGCATATAAATCGTGAAGAAACATAACTTTTGAAGAATAACCAAAATATTTGACATATTTACTACAAAATAATCGCAAACAACTAACTGAGCAAGTAAAAAACAACACACAATTCATTAAAGACACAAAATTATTATTTATAGAAGAATAAGAATAAGAATATGTTAAAGATGATTACGATGGCAACGACATCATGTCTTGAAACTCATCAAAGTCAAGGATACCATTGCCATCAAGATCAAACTTGGTGATCATCAACTCACACTCCTCAACTGTTGTTGACTCTCCTAACCTGCTAAGCATTCTCCTCAAGCTTTTAGAAGTTATAAAACCACTACCTTCTATGTCTTCATACATCTTGAAAGCCATCTTCAAGTCATTTACTTTTTGTTCATCATTTGCACCTTCCACCACTCTAACTAATTCTTCCAAGCTCAACAATCCATCACCATCGGAGTCCATTAGTTCTGCCATGATCTCCGCTTCCTCTGATGACAACTCTCTGCCTATGCTCTCGATGCACATTTGGAGCTCTGTCGGCGATAGTTTTCCGTCACCATTTTTGTCCAAACGTCTAAAAACATGCTTGTACTGTTGCCATCCGTGCATAAAAGCTAGAACTATTTTAGTTTTTTCACAATTTCTGAAGAAATGGTTAACGTTACTCCGGTCCAAAGGCCAGTAACCGACCAAGAAACCCCGGTAACAACCCCAGCAACTGGGGGGAACACCGGCGGTTATACAATCCTTACGAACACTACCCCGACTACCCAAGCCGGGGCAAGTGCAGTAAATATTCCACTGGGGTTCACCGATACCCAGCTGGAAAAACGAACGAGGGTCCCTCGCCAAACACTAGATCAAGTGAAGGCGTGGGCCGAAGCACGTCAGAAAGAGTTCCAAGCTGAATTGGACGAACGCTTGCGTTCAGTTCAACAGGCTGACGAATTCGGCAGTACTCGCCAACACCTCATTATGAACAGCGAGGGCGAGTACTCGGACGACGAGAGGGAGGAGTCCGATACCGACGCAAACCCTCGCCATAAGGCGAAAGGGAAGCGTAAGGAAACGGACTCCCAGCCAAAAAGAAATTTTGGGGAAGCCTTTAAACCAACAAATGCGGAGAGAAACCCGCGAGATTTCTCCAAAACCTTTAGACCAACTGCTACGAATGCAGGAAAGTCAAAATTTGCAAGGGACATTGCGGAAGCAATTGCCCCGAGAAGTGCCAAACAGATGTCCAACATTGGCACTTATGATGGTCTATCCGACCCAGACGACCATTTGAACAGGTTCATTGCGGGGGCTACCGTCAGCAACTGGACGGAACCCACGTGGTGCTACATGTTCCAGATGACTCTGGTCGGAGCGGCCAGGGCATGGTTCGATCGTTTACCGATCCACCACATATATGACTGGGCAGACTTTCAGAACAAGTTCAGCCAGCACTTCAGCCAACAGAGGAAGTACACTGAAGAGCAGTGGACGATCCTCAACTGCGTGAGAGAGGAGGATGAATCTTTACTAGACTTCATCACCCGCTTCAACTCCAAAAAGCTAAGTCTCGGCAACATAAGTGAGGATCTGGTTCGCGCCGCCTTCATCCAAGGCGCCGAATACCCAGAACTTATCCGCACATTGACGGGTAAGGATGGCATGCCATCAACTTGGGATGCCATCATGACGGCGGCAAAGCGCTTTGCCGAGACGGAAAAGCAACTGGGAGGGGATCTTCCCCAGAGTACACACCTCTACACGCAGAAGACAAGAGAGAACAATGTCCGGATCGCCCGGCAGAACAAAAAGAGAAGGCTAGGTATTTGGCAGTCAAGGGTAAACTTTGACACCTCATCCAGCTCTCGCCCTCTTGTTGGCGGAAGGGACAACACACACCCTTCAAACCGAAAACACCGGTGGACGCCACTCACCAAGAGCGTCACGGAGATATTTGCCACGGAAAAATTGCCATGGCCAAAAGCCCCATTGATCCGGCAGAAACCTAATGCGGATCAAAGCAAATCCTGTGATTTCCACGGGACAAAGGGTCATGGTACTGAAGAGTGCACATCCTTGAAGGATATTGTTGAGACATTTGTCAAGGATGGAAGACTTGCACATCCCGTGGCATCAATCAGGAAGGGAGGAAGGAATGACAACCGGTACAGAGGTAAGGGACGAAAGCCCGTCGACATCAGCATCAACATGGTTCATGGCAAGGTCAGAGGAAGAAAAAGACGAGTGACAGAACCATGCGCGTGGAAGGAAGCTGAGGTGCGCTTCCCGCGAGTGCCAGGAGGCCCCAGCAAAGAAGGTCCCATCGTCATCAGAAGCCAGCTGGGGCATTACATCACTTCCCGCACTCTTGCTGACAACGGCGCTTCGTCGACAGTGATGTACAGGCAGTTCTTTGATAAGCTGGATGATGAAGACAAAGAACGCTTGGAAACGGTCTACGCTTCAATGGAAGGGTTTGACGGCAGTACAGAAACCCCCCTGGGTATCCTATCTTTCCCCGTTACTCTTACCGATGGGAATCATTCACGCACAGAAGACGTGGATTTTGTCGTGATGAAAAAGCCACACCACACGTACGACATCCTATTCGGAAGGGACGGGATGGCAAGATTCAACGCCGTGGTATCTTCAGTCCACGGCATGATGGGATGGCCAACAGCTGAGGGTGTAGCGATGATCACTGGCATTCCCCAGGTATGCATCGCATCTGTCTCATCCAAACCCAAACCGAAAATGGCTAAACCAACCATCACCGAACCGGAAAAATGGGCCTTCAATGGCAAATACCCCGACCAGGCCGTTACCATTGGACCAACAATCGTTGATCCCACCCGCACCCTACTCAAACGCTTACTGCAGAAAAACGCTGACATCTTTGCGTGGGCACCAGCTGACATGACTGGTGTACCCCGAGTTAAGGCGGAGCATAAGCTCAAGTGCGATCCGGCTGTTACGCCAGTCGTACAAAAGCGCAGAGTAATGGGGCCTGAACAAACTAACGCGTGTAGAACCCAAGTCAAGGAACTCCTTGACGCGGGCATCGTACTCGTTAGTAGATATCAAACATGGGTTGCAAATCCCGTAATGGTACCGAAGAATGACAAACAATGGCGCATGTGCATAGATTTCAAAGATTTGAACAAAGCATGCCCCAAAGATTGTTATCCGTTACCAGAAATTGATCTTAAGGTGGATTCGTTGGCACCATTTCGCCTTAAATGCTTCTTGGATGCATATAAGGGGTACCATCAAATCCACATGGCCGTAGATGACCAGGACAAAACCGCATTTCGGACGCCCGATGGTACATTTTGTTATAAAATGATGCCATTCGGACTTAAGAATGCAGGGTCCACGTACCAACAACTGATGGACAAAGAGTTTTATGCCCAAATCGGGAGAAACTTGGAAGTCTATATGGATGATTTGGTCATCAAAAGCCCCGAGCCAGAAGCGATGTTGAAAGACATTGAAGAAACTTTCAACACGCTCAGAAAGATAAACATGAAGCTCAACCCGAGCAAGTGTTCATTTGGGATGGAAGAAGGGAAGTTCTTGGGAGTCATTGTTACTAAAGATGGCTTCAGAGCGAACCCTGAAAAGGTCGAAGCCATTATTAAAATGGAATCACCTACCACCATCAAACAGGCTCAGACACTGAACGGACGACTAGTCGCACTTAATCGCTTTTTGGCAAACCATGCGGATAAGTCGTTTCCTTTCGTGTCAACATTGAGAAACTGCTTAAAGAAAACGCACTTCCGCTGGACACCAGAAGCGGAAGCAGCTTTTCAGGAGATTCGGTCACGCCTGATCGAACTCCCAACACTTACAGCACCACAAGCGGGAGAGGAGTTAATCCTATACCTTTCCGCAACAGATAGAGCAACCGGGGCAGTCCTGCTAATAGAACGAAAAGGCATCCAGATGCCAATCTATTATGTTAGCCGTGTACTAACAGACGTAGAAAACCGGTACTCTACCCTCGAAAAATTGGTCTTAGCACTTATACACGCTTCACGCAGGTTAAGACGATATTTCCAGGGCCACCCAATCACCATTCTCACCAACTTCAAACTCTCAAACGTTCTAGGCAAACCCGAATTATCGGGACGTCTAGCCAAATGGGCAATTGAATTGGGAGAATATGCAATTAAATACAAGCCAAGACCAGCCATAAAAGGCCAGGTCCTGGCCGATTTTATTGCAGAAGTCCCCGCTTCGCGGGAGAAAGAGTGCCAGGAGGAGGCTCAACCCTCCCCAGCACAGGACATCAATGATGTCTGGCGACTCTACACTGATGGAGCAGCCAGTAACGAGGGTTCAGGCGCAGGGTTAAAATTAACCAACCCAGCAGGCCAAGAATATACTTACGCTATTCGGTTGGATTTTCCAAGTACGAATAACGAAGCCGAATATGAAGCATTCTTGGCCGGATTGAGAATTGCGCGTAAGATGGGAGTGAAAAACTTGGAAGCCCACGTGGATTCCATGCTGGTGGCCAACCAAATAAATGGGACGTACACGGCTGTAAACGACACAATGGCCCTGTACCTCGCCCAGGCAAAAACCCTTATGCGTGATTTTAATGATTGTAAAGTCATACACGTCAAGCGCAGCGAAAACAAATCTGCGGATGCGTTAAGCAAGCTTACATCACTAGCCTTCACCCACTTGGGAAAGGACATCCGCATTGAACTCCTCGAAGCACCATCAGTCCCGCACAAGGAAATTTGTGTCATCCAAACCGGTACAGAAACGTGGATGACACCAATAATAAATTACCTTGCAGCAGGAACACTACCAGAGTCAAAAACACAGGCAAGAAAACTACGCTGTAAAGCACTGAATTATCAACTCGTCAATGACATCCTTTACAGACGTAACTTTCTTGGCCCACTCTTAAGATGCGTGGACAACCAAGATGCTGACTACCTTCTAAGGGAAGTACACAAAGGCATCTGTGGAGTACACACAGGTCCCCGCGCTGTTGTAGCCAAGCTAAACAACGCGGGATACTTTTGGCCAGGGATGCATACGGATGCACTGGCATACATCAGAAAATGCAGGTCTTGCCAGCTTTACGCACCCAACACGCACCGCCCTAAGAATGAACTGGTTCCAGTCACTTCTTCATGGCCATTTCAGAAGTGGGCCATCGATGTGACAGGCCCATTTCCTACAGCAGCAGGAAATGTTCAGTTCCTAGTGGTAGCCATCGACTGCTTCACCAAGTGGATAGAAGCAAAACCTTTAGCCCAAACAACCGCGAAACATATCAAAAAATTTATTTGGGAATTTATTATTTGTCTTTTTGGACTTCCACAGAATTTGGTGAGAGATAACGGCACCAACTTTGCTGACAAGAAGCTACAACAGGGGATAAAAGAACTTCAAATCACCCACACCTTTACCTCAGTGGCACACCCGCAAGGTAATGGTGAGGTGGAAAGAGCAAATAAGAGCATCGTCGAAGGCATCAAGAAGAGACTATCGGAACACAGATCCGGCTGGGTGGACGAGCTTCCGCACGTCCTTTGGGCAAACAGAACGCTGAAGAAGGCCAGTACGGGAGAAACCCCGTTCAGCCTCACTTATGGCACTGAAGCCATGGTCCCGGTCGAAATTGGTCTACCCTCACCAAGGGTTTTATTCAGCCAGAAGACAATGATGCGGAAAGACGGTTGGATCTTATGCTAACCGAGGAACGCAGAGACTTAGCCGCAGTGCGTGAAGAGAACTACAAACGACAAATGCAAAAGTACTACAACACGCGGGTAAAACTCTGCAACTTCAAGATAGGAGACTACATACTGCGTAACAACGAGGCTTCAAACCAAGAGCGCCCGGGAAAGCTGGCCCCGGTTTGGGAAGGGCCATACATTATCAAAGAAGTCCTGGGAAAGGGCGCATACCGGCTCGAAAGGCTCGATGGCACTCCCATCCCAAGAACATGGAATGGAGCTCAATTACGCAAATGTTATATGTAGATCAATTCCAAAACTTGTAAAGAAAAGGCCTAGAGCCACTTCTAATGGAAATGATTCTCCTTTCATAATGTGTTTACCTTTATACTTATGAACTTCCCACTGATACCGGTATTCACCGCGTAAACGGGAAGAAGTAAGTCGTTACGTGTGGAAGGCGGAAAAAACCCGCATAAACACAACGTTAATAAGGGAAACCTACACGCAGGTATGATGTAAGTAAAGTTTAGCCATCCTTGTAAGTGCAAGTGACGGTCTTACCCGCACAATCACGAACAAGGAAGCAAAACTTCAACCTATCATCTACCACGTTCAAAGGTTATCCTAAAAAAAAAAAAAAAAAAAAAAAGATAAGGAAAACCTACACGCAGGTCAGATATGGGTAAAGTTTAGCCATCCTACTAAGTGCAAGTGACGGTCATACCCGCACAATCACGAAGGAGGAAGCAAAACTTCACACCGATTATCTACCACGTTCAAAGGTTAACTTATCCTCAAAGATGAGGAAAACCTACACGCAGGTTAGATATGGGTAAAGTTTAGCCATCCTACTAAGTGCAAGTGACGGTCATACCCGCACAATCACGAAGGAGGAAGCAAAACTTCACACCGATTATCTACCACGTTCAAAGGTTAACTTATCCTCAAAGATGAGGAAAACCTACACGCAGGTCAGATATGGGTAAAGTTTAGCCATCCTACTAAGTGCAAGTGACGGTCATACCCGCACAATCACGAAGGAGGAAGCAAAACTTCACACCTATCTACCACGTTCAAAGGTTAACTTATCCTAAACACTTGGAAAATTGCTAATTTAAACTAAAGAATGCAAGTCATATAAAGTTTATAAAGCAAGGAATCCAATGAATCAAGCGGTCTTAGCCGCACAAAGATTTACATTTCATAAATATTCGTTACAAGAATGGCTGGGTGACTACCCGCCTACAAGAAAGTAAATCTATACAAACTAAATCTATCCTAGCAGCGGGAAGGGATCTTCAGGATCAGGCTTCAGGGCCACTTCCACTTGGACCAGCGCCGTCAGTAGAGCGTGGCTGTTCAAGGAAAGCCTTAAGGATAGGCAGCCCATCATCAGCAGCAGCAATTTCATTCACCTTCTCCACCACCGGATGCGGGAAGGCGGCGTATTGATTTACTGCTTGGTCATATATGGCTTCGGTATCTACATTATACAAAGGGAAGTTGGATGGCGGGACGCCTTTCTCAACAAACCCTAGACCAAGCAGGAAGCCGACCCGTTCCCCATCCTCGTGAGAAGCGTTGAGGGCTGCGCTCATTGCATCGTCGTAAGATGTCTCTGAAAAGACCCGATGCACAACCTACATAAGAAAATATACAAGTGTCAGCACCCTATTTACAAAGAAAAGCGTGAAGACATGAAGATAGACATACCTGAGACAACGCTTCTCGAAGAAGCCATTCCTTGGCAACCAGAGCTTCTTTAAGGGCGGCTTGAGCTTGGGTGCAGGCGCGTTCGGCTTCGCTTTTGTTAAGGTTGGCAAGTAGCACTTCCTTTGCGGCAGCCTCTTCGACGCCCTTAAGCTTACGCTCGGTATGGTCAAGCACGCCCCTCTGGTCCAAGATCTCCTGGAGCTTCTTGGCATCTTCCATCGCCAAGGCATCATGAGCACGTTGGAGAGCCTCTAATTTGGCCTTGAGCTCCTCGTTCTCCATGCGTAAAGGCTCAGCAACGGCTTCAGCCTTGGTGGCCCTCTCGGTCGCGTTCCTCGCAGTCTCCTTAGCTAGCCGAAGCTGTTCGTTAACAGCTTGGGCAGCCTTGGAGCGGGCCTCGAGTCGCGCTTGAACCTCAACCTCGAGGGCCTTGAAGGCCTTCTCCTTCTCCGTAGCAGCTGCGGACAGCTTTTGGTTCTCCTCCCGAAGAGCCCGCGCTTGAGATACTTCTTTGGCGCGAGCTGCTTTCAACTTGTCGTTTTCACGACAAAGCAGCTCGACGCGCGGCTGCATCCGGGCTTGGAGAACCCGAAGCTCGTTGGTTAACCTACCCTCCTGGTAGCTAGCCATGGCTTCCCCCAACGCACCATGGGGAGCAGCGTGGCGAGCCCATTCCACGCACTCCACAGGGGTACGAAGGGTTGTTCCTCGGCGTATGTTCCATCGCGGAACATACACTTCATTGGAATCCGACACTGCAGAAAACAAAAAGCAGTTAGGAAAAGATGATAAAATATATATAGAAAAAAGGGGCCAAAAGAACCCTACGCACCTGTAGGGTCAATTACAGACCGATAGCCGCCGAACCCATCACCTGAACCCAAAGGAAATCCGTCCAAGAGGTCAGGCAGATGGGAAAGTGGCGGAAAGATGCGAGAAGCCCCACGCGTACCTGAGGGACCGGCCGTCGTTGCCGATGACGGGGGCATGGTAGCAGCCGCCGTGGTCGCCGCCGCGGTCGCTGCCGCAGAATCCGCGGCAAAAGTAACCGCCGGCTCTGTGAAGGATGCTGTAAAAATCGCACTCACAGCCGGCGGTGACGTCATCTCGGCTGGAACAGTCGGCTCAGAATGAGCAACTGAACCAGCGGAAGCAGGCGCAGGCGCCTGGGTCGACGCCTCAGGTAGGCTGACCAAGCCTACCGTCATTGGCGGAGAGGTAGTACTCGGCCCCTCACCCTGGAATGCGCCAACATCCACGCCTGCGTAAAGAAGAAAAGTGTTAAAAGACTTGGATTAAACTACGAAGATAAAAGCTAAGAGTTGTACTTACGGGTTTTCTTGAGCTTGAACGTACGGACGGGCGGGGACGAACCCGATGGAGCCGGTCTCTTGATGCCGGTCACCGTCGTCGTCATTGGTTCTCCGGAGGTAACAGTCGTAGCCTCCGGAACAGTGGTCTTCTCACCACCGGGGTTCCCCGCCACCTCTTCACTATCTGACTCAGTGTCAGATAGGAGCACTGGATCGGCTGTGGAGGCCGCCTTCTCCTTCCCTTTCCCGCCGGCAGCCCTCTTCTTCCGCACAAACGGAGGACCATCTGCGGATTCCTCAGAAGAAGACAGGATGTAAGGAATTCCAGCAGCGGGTACAGCACTGAGGGGTGGAGGAGAGAATAACGCCTTACCTGGCCGCCGGTGGCTCAGGATCTCTTGGCCCAGCGGATAGACCTCCACAAACCGATCCGCTGTTTGCTCCAGGATGGGCAACTCGTTCTCGTCAAGAGCACGAGTACCCACCCGCACAGGATCGTCAGCTTCCCGCGGGTACAGGAGCGACTCCAAATTGTTCCCCTCTGAAAGAAAAGAAACAGTTAGAAGACAAACTCATATCAGCAAGAAAGACAAGACATACCATAAGGAGTAGATTTCAAACCGTATTCGAGAAGGATGGGAACCTGAGACGCCTCCTTCCATACCCGGCTCATCCCCAGCATCACCATCCCGGACTCCGCAAACCGGTAAACCGGAGATTGGACCCGGGATATCTTCGCAAACCATTCCGCCTCCTGGTAGTTGGTGGCGTGGTGGCTTGGAATTGCCTGGCCATTTTTAAACTTCATGGCAATGGGGATGGCGCGGGCAGAAATGTAGAAGAACTCCCGCTTCCACGATCGGAGACTGCGCTCGGTCGCGCAAATCTTCAAACCCTTGATCCGGGTTGTCAGGGTGTACCACCCCTGGATGCACCTCCAAGTATAGAAGGTCATCAGGCGGTCCACATAGGGCTCAATGCCCAGAATCCGGCACACCCACTCGAAATGGCGAATCTTGGCGATCGCCATGGGGTGCAACTCGGTCAGATGAACACCGTGCCTCTCAAGGACACGGTAAACAAACTTTGTCAATGGGAACCTAAGATTCCCATAGACAAAGAATGCTGCATAAACCCCGATCTTGCCTCTGGGGGCATCGTACACGGTCTGATGGGGTTCAGGAAACTCAGGCTCGAAAGGATCGAGCATGAACTTCCTAACAACATACCGGTACTGATCGCCGGGCAGAGCACACTGGCACTCACCAGCAGTACTCCTGTCATCGGTGGTAGACTCGAGATCATGTGAAGACATCTTGCAGAAAGAAAGCGATTTCGGGAAAATGCTTGCCTGAAAAGGGGAGTATTTGCCGGAAATCGCTAAGAAGAAGAGAAGGGTGAAGGTGTGAATTACAAAGGACCCTCTCCCCCTTTATATACTAATCGCAATTAATGCGGTGAATTTAATGCGGAGGAGAGAGAAATCGAGGGTGCAATGAAACTATGACGCGTGGCAAAAAGCAAGCTGGCAACAGCTGTCAAAAAGACGCGTGCCAGTAATTTCGCGGCCACGCGCCCGAAAAATCGCGCCCACGCGCCTGAAAAAGCGTCTGGAATGACCATGTACTGTCACGTCACCATAACTTCCTGCACGTCCTGACACAGTCAGAAGAAACCGTCGCACGACGTTTCAGATGTTTGGACTGTTCTTATCCTCACCAACCTTTCGAATTTCAAAATTCAAAATTCAAAAAGATTCAAAAGTAAGCAGGAAAATACCCCTTACCTTGGCAACCAAGTAACCATAAGACGGATGCGGGTACAGTGTTAAGGCAAAACCCTTCACATACCTAGCACCCGCAGGGAATTGAAGCCAAGAATACCCCGGCAACAAAGTAACTATAAGACGGGTGCGGGTACAGTGTTAAGGCAAAACCCTTCACATACCTAGCACCCTCAGGGAATTGACGCCAGGGGTACCTTGAAAGTAAAGTAACCGTAAGACGAGCGCGGGTACAGTGTTAAGGCAAAACCCTTCACATACCTAGCGCTCCGCAGGGAATTGAAACCAAGAAGGATCTTCTGGGCAATGCTTGCGGAAACGGAAATAACATCCCCGCATAGCGGGAACGTCGAGAACTACATTGTTTGAGGCTCCAGGATGGAATTGGTGGTTTAAACATAATTGATCACTATGTCCAAAACCACTAAAACCTCAAGGAGAATCCACACAAGTGAGACTCAACGCTCCTGACTTGCGAGAAGGTTACATACCTACCCGCATCATACCCAAAGATCAAGCAAAAAAATCGGGAATTTTTGCAAGTGACGTTAGGAAACCCGCGGGAAGAATCCCCACGGAGAACCTTAAAACTAAAAACCCTTTTCAAAACCCCTTGCTTAAAGTCCAAAAGTTCACCTCACTTTATTAAACATTCATGAGAAGAACATTGGACTGGGGGGACTTGAAGAGGTAGGTCCCAGCAGAGACCAGTTGGTCCCGCAAGACTCACCTTGAACAGGGACGTCTGCGCAAAGGCCATCTGCTCCCGCAGGACCCACCATGCTCATAGAATCTTACGCGCAGTACGCAAGCTGTACACGCAGGGAAAGCCTCCCAATGGTGAAGTACCCCGCCTGTTCCCGCAGTTGCGGATACAAGCCATCAGGGAAGGCTACCCGCAGACAGCAGGGCTACACGCACAAGGCAATAGCTACTTCAGTAGTCACATGAAGGAATGAGCAAGGCGGGAACAATCCCGCCAAAATGAGCCAGTCCGTATGATTCTGAAAGATCTTTTGTACTATACCTACCAAGGTATGGATAGGACAGACAATCTGACCAGAACAACCCATGAGCCAATCACAGGGTGACAGCTCACCGACAACAGTACGAGGAGGAGCACCCTCTAGTACTGTTTATCACTATTAGCCGCTGCCTACTCACCAACTCTTACTGAGGGGCGTGCGTAGCCTACAGTTGGTAGAATAGTGTTACTGTTGGCCGTAACCTATTCACCAACCAGCATGGCCTGCGTATAATCCACAGTAGGTGGGACGTGCATAATCTACAGTTGGTGGAATAGTGCAGCCGACTTTGTTACTGTTGGCCGTAACCTATCCACCAACCAGTATGGCCTATGCATAATCCACTGTTGGTAGAACAGGAATACTATTCAGCCGGCTGTACCTTCTAGGAAACCTACCTTCGGCTATAAATACTCCAACACCTTGGAATGGTAAGGACATCATCTGATATCTCAATCTTATCTAGCAATCTCTTAATATACTCTTATATTCAGAGCAACCTAGTCTGATTCTCACGCCGGAGGGTGGTCACAAGGAGGAACCCCCCCCTTCTCAGTGACGAGCTTACGGTGTCTGTTTTGCAGGTCTCCTGAAGAACAACCTTCTCAGCTAGATCTCATCCGTGGGAAACATTACTTAACCCCCAGATTATCTATATTCTGTCCAGGGTTCACTTAGTGTTTCTTCAATCTTGAAAGCCATCTTCAAGTCATTTACTTTTTGTTCATCATTTGCACCTTCCACCACTCTAACTAATTCTTCCAAGCTCAACAATCCATCACCATCGGAGTCCATTAGTTCTGCCATGATCTCCGCTTCCTCTGATGACAACTCTCTGCCTATGCTCTCGATGCACATTTGGAGCTCTGTCGGCGATAGTTTTCCGTCACCATTTTTGTCCAAACGTCTAAAAACATGCTTGTACTGTTGCTCTTTGTCCATGAAAACTTAAAAGACAAGAAACTTAGTATATGAATGAAACTAAAATATTTAGGTTTCTATATATACATATGTACCTTTTACGTGTGTGATTATGTGAATGTGGAGTGAAGTTTAAACCGAACTGCTAAGAAACGTTTATAAAGAATATTGACTAAAATTTTGGCCCTATGTTTTTTTTCCGTGTGGGTTCATATATGATCAAATCATCAAATGAAAAGTTGAAAAGAAAAGTAGTTATTAGTGATATTGGATATTGAATAATCCAAATTTTAGCATATTGCCGGTAGTTACCTAAGAAATTCCCTAGGGTAATTCCAATTTTTACCCTATTAGCCTTCACTGAATATTTTCTTAACGAGAACCGCTGCCGCCGCCGCCGCCACCACTTATTTATGAAGGGAGGGTATGAAATTTTATATAATTATTATTAAAATAAATATACAATGCATATTATAGAAAGTTATAACTAAAAAAATATACGTAAATAATTATAAATTAATAGAAACTCATTTCAAGTTGCTCGAGCTTTAGAAATAGAGATAGAAGCAAGCCACGCTCGAGCTTAGGATCTGTGTAAGTTAAACGAGTCGAGCTCGAGCCTAGTTAAGCTCGGGCTTGACTCGGCTCTTTTGCACCCCTAGTTGGAGAAGAAAAATATACCTAGGTTATAATCAATGTTTTAAAAACTGGTATTTTATTCGTACTGGATTGGACTAAAAATTGGTACAACCAGTTGAACCGGGAGGTACAACCGGTTGAACATTCAACCGGGTTGTATAGTTTACCTTAAAATTTCATATAAATGCAACTTTAACTGGAAAAAAAACAAAAAAAATACATAATTCCATAATAAATTATCATTCAAAAAGTTAATCCATATTCAAACAATAATACAAAATTACTTGATTTTCAAACAAAGTTCTTTTAAAATAAAAGCTCGCAATATATTTATGTCATCAAAGTGTTGTATGCATCGAGCTCACGATCGCTTAAAAGATGAAATTCACTATTATCACCATCCTCATCAACAAGAGTATAAGTACTTTCATTTCCTACGATAATTAATAAGAAGTTTTAGTTACATATAATCATAATATACAAAAATCATATGAAATAAGTAACATATGCAAAATAAATTGAAGTTTTGTTCTACCCAATCAACTTGGAGAATTGTCATATTTTACCCTAAAACTAAGTAGTAATGATCTACAGAAGGTTTACAAGGCCGAGTACTCGCTACAAGGTATGTCGCCGACTGAAGTTTCTTTAACTCCGCCTAGTTACTAAGAATCGATCAAATGTGGCAAACCTCATCCAGAATCACATTTAGTCCGGTAAACTTGTGTCAATTTTGACTTAAAAAATAAACATAATTCGCATTTCTATAATATTAAATAACAAATATCATTTTTTTTAATTAATGATTAGCAATTTTAAGAAACATTTATTATTTAAAAATGTATTTCTTTTATTATATATATATATATATATATATACTAGTTTTAGAGGCCGTGCCACACATGGGATAATTCAAATTATAAAATTATAAGTAAAACAAATAATTAGATAGCGTATATGAAAAAAATGTATTACATCTATGCTTGTATCTATACAATGTGTACATAAACTGATTTTATTTATACCACAAAATGATTTTTTTTAAATGAACTTAATAAAAAAATGCCCATGTAAAATCGTACCCGAGAATGCTTCTTTCTATTGAAAAATTCAATCTCGGTGTCAAATATGTATAATTGAAAGAATTTTGGTTATGAACCAATTTCGAAAATAAGACTTCTCATACGATAGTAGTTCTAACAACTCAGCCTAAATACAAAAGAGGCGTTACCTTTATTGATATATTTATCAATTTACCACCCATCAAAGGAAAGTAGGACATTAAATTGTAGCAATGGATGTTCTTCAAGAACTATGTTTTTCTGAGCTACACCATAAAAAAGATTTTGATACGTTTCAGAGGGCTTCTCGCCTTTGTCATAATAACAACATAAAAAATAACAATTCAATGAATATTTTGTTTCATTTGAGCATAGTTTTGCATGACATGCTTCCCATACAACGTTCTGATCACCATTGAAGGAAAAATTAACATTGACATAATTATTTCAAATTTGATAAAAGTTAGAAGCATTGATAGGCATAGGGGTGACATATTGAAAGTGTTCGCAATCTTTTCTTAAATTTTAATAGTTGAGGGAAAAACAGTCAATTTGCCAAATTCCGAACCTTTTGATTATTTCAAAAAATGCCCTTAAAAATAAACTTGAAACCAGAATCATGTTTAAAATTCTAACTTTCATACTTTTGACATTTTAAAGTCAACACTTTGAACCCATAACAAATTTGACGATAAATCTATTTTGCATTCTCAAACTTTTAAAAATACTCAAAATTTTCATTTTTGACCCGTAACAAATCTTGACCTAAATGTAGTTATCTTGTACTAAACAATCTATTTACCAACTTTTGACTAATAAAATCAAATTTAACTTTCACAAAAAAATAAACCCCCGAAACAATTTTCATTTGAAAAACATGATTTATTGTTGATTTTTGGAATTCACCAAGTATTTTGAAATATATAGTAAAATAATATGTTAATATTGATTTTTATAAAAATATATAGATATTATATAAATATAGTGTAAAAGGAAAGTGAATAATTATTGATTTATTACATATATTATGGTATATTAGTTTTGGAGGGAAAAATTTGTGAGAATTAACCAAAACATGACAAGTGTCCATATTTATTTTACTTTATTTGAATAGGTAGATATATATATATATATATATATATATATATTAATTGTGAACTTTCTGTTACTTTATTTTGATATTCACATATTTTGCTATAAATATTAGTAAACTAATAATATTTGACATATATATAATATCCAAAAATTAATTTTCATTATATTATCATGCTCAAGTACTCTCTAAGTACTCCCCAAGTACTCCGAGTACACCCAACTCCCCAGTAGACCGCTAGGGCTCACCTAACGACTTTTTGCAACGTTTAACTAACTGGGTTAGTCTCCGTTAGACAAGAGCTCGGTAGAGGCCAATATGGTGAAAATTGAGATTAACATAGAGAATTTCTTAAGTTGGGATTATTCCCGGCCAAAAAGACAAAGTTTAGATTATTAAAATCCAATAACCCTTGTTTTTAAAATAAGTAGCTCAGTTTATTAGAAATTTGAAATTTGATAGGAAATGTAACGATTAGAATGGCCAAACTGAATTAAAAATTGACTTAATTAGGTTAAGAGTTAAAAAAAATTAGAAAAAAAGCATCTTTAGTTGCAGGGGTTTTCAATTACGGGAGATTTTCGAGGCCGACCTAGAGGTTCGAATAATTAAGGATGGTTAAAATTATATTAAAAATAGACTTGGAAAAAACAATGTTAAAGAAAATTAAAATAAATGTCAAATGTGGACCACCCCTAATGTTCAAAGTCAACAATTGTTAAATCACTTTTATACCGAAATTTGTTCGAGAAGTAGATGAAAGAAAGAAACTTAGAAAAGGGGAAGCCATGGAGGATGACTTAAAAATGTGGAATAGAGTTATGAGTACTCATGACTCAATTTCCGGATATGGAAAGAATATGTTGTTATTATTTTTTGAAACTTATTTTAGAAAGCAGAGTAAAGTGTCAAAATCGTTTATAAGATTTGGTCAGTTCTGTGACTTTCCTTCAAAAAATTTATTTTTTGCAACTGAACCATTGAGGTTTCCTACTTCTTGTTAGTTACGTCCAAATCATTAACTCTGTCTATTTTCTATGGTTAAATAGAGGGGCAATTATGGAAAAGTTGAGATTAATTTGAAATAAAAGTTAAGGTTAAGTCATAATAAGCTAGATGGCAATATAATTAAAATTCATTTCACTCTCATCTCCTTCTGGGTCTCATTCTTCCTGTGCCTAGTCCGGCCACGTTTCCGACTAACTTCAAAGCAAACGAGACAACCAAATTAATGTTCCAGACCATCTCGTAGCCACTAAACGAACAAGACCCACTTGTTTTCAAACTCTAATTTCGTCCCATTAAGTTCAATTAATCAAAACCAAATATTGGGGTAAACGACCACCGTCGGAGCCGCCCACCGCTCTCGCTACCCCCAACCATCAATTCCGGTTCTCCTACACAATTTTCGTCAAATCCAATACCCGAAATCAAAATCAAAATCCAAATCGTGACGGTGGTAGTTAAATGGTTTACAAACCTACTCCCGATTTTGCACCCCCACCACTTGACGCCTCTCTCTTGAACACGATAATGAGACTCAGGCGATGCAATCGATCATGGTGGTGAACATTTGCGTCGGAATCACGTGATGGCGGTTGTTGGCAGGCTGGCAGCTGCGGTGATGGGGTTTCAGGCAGCTGCTGTGGTGATGTGGGTTTCTGGTTTGATCTTGATTCAAAGGTTTGAGGGTGAAGATGGTGGAAGACCAGGAGATAATGGTGGTGGTGGTGGTGGTGGAGTGCTACAGAGGGGATTAAAATGAGAAAGAGACTGATGGATGGTTTTTCATTTATATTTGTTTATTGTCTTTTTAGTTTATTTAGAATTTAAATCATAGTAATAATAATCAAATAAACTATGAAAATCAGTAAAAAGACATAAATGTCCATTGACTTAACTATGAAAATAGATGGAGTTAATAATTTGGACGTAATTGGCAAGAATTGAGAAACCTCAATGGTCCAGTTGCAAAAAATAAGTTTTTTGGACGAAAGTCATAGAACTGACCAAACCTCAGGGACGATTTTGACACTTTACTCTAGAAAGTATTACTTGTTAATATATTGTGTTACTAGGCTAGATCTCGTGTTACACACGGGCGGAAAATATATAAACTTCATATACGTGTGTGTGTGCGCGCGCACGTGTGTGTTTTATACATTTTAATGAATTGTAACCGTCAGATAATATAGCGTTGTTATTATAAGGTATCATATTGTTATTTTAATTAAAAGAATCCAACATACAAAGACAAATAGAGAAAAATAACAATTTAAAACATAATTCTAAGTTATGTCATATATTTCTAACTTATACCATGAAACAAAAAAAATACGTATTTATTAAAACTTTATCATCTACTGAAGTCATATGTTGTAAACTATGAAGCATAACAATGTAGATGTTGTAACATAACTTGTGTACTATAAAAACTATTTTTATTGAAAATATAAAATATTGACAAAATGGCAAAAGACGTCCTTTACGTTTGATCGTTTTTTCAGTAGACGTCCTTCAGCATAAAAAATATCAGAAAACATACTTATGTATCAAATCCTTTTCACGTTAAGTCCTTTGGCTCTAACCCAGTTAATTTTTCATGTTAAATATGATCATGTGCAAGGCACCTGAGGGTATTTTTGTAATTTTATATAATTATTTAATAGTTAATAATTAAAACTTAAAAAGAAAAAAAATACTCTCTCTCTCTCTCTCTTCATCATCATCTTTTTCTTTCTTCAATCACCCTGTCGCCACCACTCTCCGGCTCACTCCACCACCATCAACCACTCTGATATAAGGCTAAATATATATAAATATCTTGTATATTTAATATAATATTTTATTAGTTTTCGTTTGGTTTTTATTAGAATTTGTATATTACTAATTCATTTGAATATTTTAGGTTCCGAGTTACAATCATATCAAAAAGAGGGCGAAAATAAGCAAAATGGGAAAAGGCCCGTCGCGCGGCACTTTGGGCTCAGTTTTCTAGAATCTTCTACAAATATTAAGTCTATAGGCTAAGATTTCTAGAATCTTCTACAAGTATTAAATTTATGGGCTCAGATTTCCCGAATCTACTACTAATTTTAAGTTTATGGGCCTTGAAAGTCTATATAAACACCCATAAACTTAACCCTAATCATAACCTGAATACCCTAGAAGAGCCATACAAATTTTGGGATGTAACATCCTAAAATTTTAAGGTTGAATAAAGAAAGTTATGTTTAGTGATTTCGCGTTATTGATTATTTAATATCGAGTAAGGAGCGGATCATGGACTTAGATTAATTGAGACGGGTTAAATGAGAATGGGCCTTAGGTCCATGGGCTTAAGGGATATAAATATCCCCTAAACCCTAAAACATCACTCATTCCATCTTATTCTCTAACACTCCAAAACACACCCACACCACACACACCGCCGGCGGCTGAGGGAGAGGAACGAGCGTGATTCGAGAGAGAGTGAGCGATTAGTTGTGATTAAACAAGTTAAACGAGATCCAAACAAGCACAAAAAGGTATGATTCTTGATCTTTGAAGTTTAAAGATCCAAGCTTTATAGTGTTTATACGACCGAAAACGGTTGGGGAGCGTAGTGGGTGATGTCGAACCATAACAAGGGTGTTAAAATCGCCAAAAATGTTTGATAGAAACCAAACAGCGGCTGAACTAGGCAACTTCGCCTTCAAAGCGATAACTTCGCCTTCAAAGCGATAACTTCGCCTGAGGCCAAGTTCGCCTAATTGATAACTTCGCTTACGGCCAAGTTCGCCTAATTGATAACTTCGCTTACGGCCAAGTTCGCCTAACTGGTAACTTCGCCTGAGGCCAAGTTCGCCTAATTGATAACTTCGCTTACGGCCAAGTTCGCCTAACTGGTAACTTCGCCTGAGGCCAAGTTCGCCTAATTGATAACTTCGCTTACGGCCAAGTTCGCCTAACTGATAACTTCGCCTAAAGCTAAGTTCGCTTAAGGTTTAACTTCGCTTAAAGCTAAGTTCGCCTAAGGTTTAACTTCGCTTAAAGTCAAGTTCGATTAGGAAATAAATTAAAAACCTAATGAAAAATGTGTTAAGAAAGTTAATGGAAATAAAATTTTTCCAAGCTGACCTGGCAGCTCGACCCCAGCCAGGGGCTCTGCCCCTTGGACCCTGTTAGGGGCTGCCGCCCCTAGACCCCGCTGCCAGGGGCGCTGCCCCCGGACCCCCGTTCGTTGTGGGTCATATAAAGATAGAAATGCAATATGAGAAGTGATAGTTAATTGATACGTATACTTGTTATACAGTCAGCCGTGCACAACTGAAGAAAGGGATTACGATTAACGGTGAACGTAACCGTGTTCAGGTGAGTTTCTAGCCCCATTCCTTGTTATGTTTTCGGGGCTGTGTGCATACTCGATGTGTTGTTAATACATTTATCCTAAGTGATAAGTGTATGCCATATGTGATATGTATGAATGATTGCTTGATGGTACGTGAACGATCTTCGGATATTGCACGTACCGTCAGGTTGTAACGCTATGTATAAGGTAAGTATGATATGTATGCTTATGTGTATGAATGTAATAAAGTTAATAAAAGAAGGAAAAGACGGTTGTATGGTTGTATGGTTACGAAAAGGGTACCGAGCCCTAATAATACTCGAGGTATGATATATGGTTGTATGGTAACGAAGAGGGAATCGAACCCTACTAATATTCGAGAACTAGGGACCAGACCCTTATAATATCTGTGATGTTAGGGACCAGACCCTTATAATATCTGTGATGTTAGGGACCAGACCCTTATAATATCTGTGATGTTAGGGACCAGACCCTTATAATATATGTGATGCTAGGGACCAGACCCTTATAATATCTGTGATGTTAGGGACCAGACCCTTATAATATATGTGATGTTAGGGACCAGACCTTATAATATCTGTGAGGTTATAGGGCGAAAGGCTCTTTAAAACGTATGATTATGTATGTAAAGAAAGTACGAAGGTAAGAATGAAAGTATATGCACTTAGGTGTGTATGAAAGAAAGTTAAGAGGTTAAGTATGAAATGTAAGAATGTATTGTATGATTATGTGATTAACTAGAACTCACTCAGCGTGGCTGACTTTTAGTATGCACGCAGGTGAGTAGGATGAGGCAGCTCGCTTGAGGAGACACGTGGCACTGAATAAGAGGCTGGCATCGAAAGACTCAAGACGTTTAAGTTTAATGTTTCATTTATTTTGAAAGACAAAATGATGTTTTAAGACAAGACGTGTTTTGTTACGGAATGTTTTATGAAAGTTTTTAAATTCCGCGAATGTTTTAATTAACTCTGATATTTAGAACTACGTTTATGAGTAAATCCAACACGAAAGTAGGGTTACCGGTGACGGGGCCTTACATGGGAGTTCCAAGGTTTAGGATTGCAACTTTTGAAGGCTTTGGAGTTGAAGAATCATCCGGTGGTGCGCGTATTAGTTGAAAACGAAGAACACGGGTTTTATCTTCTGTTTTCTTTCGTTTTCTTTTATATCCGCCATGAATTCTTATTTGATTGTTTTGTTTAAACCTAAGATGTTAGGCTAAACATTATAGACTGCCTAGGTTTATGATGAACCTATTTTGACGTTGTGTTTTGATTTGGGATTATTTATCGTTATGGTTTTATGATTTAGTAAAAGGTTTAATTATATTAAATTGACGCGTATGGATATTTAGGATTGTTTGATTAATTGTTATTATTCCATAGTTACCTTGATTATTGTTTGTCATTATGATAGGTTGCTATTAGGTCATCTACTTTATGTTTTTGACTATTTTATGATTGATTCGCGATTACATCATAGGAATAATAATTATTAATTAAATAAACCTAAGTGTACTGCTAACCTAAATCTGTAAAGTGCTAGGTAATTGATAGATCTTTATTATTTGATCTTGCTAGATTTAGTTCTTCATAAGGAGTCCGTCTAGGTTTAATTATTTAATTATTGCATATTGAATCAATTAAATATATTAAAATGCCTTTGATTTCCGCGCTGTAAGGTAGGATTTCGTATAAAGGAACTAAGTCTTAAATAATTAGGTGACCGTAAGGAAACTTGATTTTTAATACTGGTGTGCGTTAAAACTTATTAGAAACCCATAGGTATCTCTTGAGAAGGGTCAGGGGTCCTGTTCGGGTTTTCTCTTAGGTGTCTATTTTACGATCCCAGTTCATAACTAAATATTTTCCCGATTAATTAATAACTGAAATTTAGGGGATTCTAGCCTAGGTAGTTATCTCATCATCATCTGAATTAAGTCCAAGTTCTAAGTTTAAGTCGTCTTTAGTTTTCTTAATTTTAAAATTAGTAAAACCCCCCTTAAACAAATAACAAATAAGTAGTCGTGTCTGTAGTGGGGTCTAATTTAGCTAGTTTACGTAATTAAAAGAGTCTCGTGGGTTCGATATCCGGACTTCCTTAGATTTACTAGAGTCGATCGGTTCACTTGCAGGTTAGTAGTTTAGTCGAGTTTTAGAGAGTCTAGAGTATTACTTAGTGTCTAGATTAACGTAATTTTAGTTAATAATATTAAACTACTTTTAGCACATCACACTCCGATCAACTCCCAACGCCACCACCGTCAGCCACCACACCAAACCCAAACGCCACCACTCGCCGCCAACACCACAACCAGTCGCAGTCCTCCACACCCAGTTGACACCACTCGCCGCCAACACCACAACCACTATCAGGGGGAACAAAACTGAACCGTCGATTCAGATAAAAAATGAAGATGAAGCAAAATTAAAAACCCTAGATCTAGAAGGATGAATCGGACCATCTTTTTATGAAGCAAATAAACCGAACCGTCATATATGTCTAACCCTAGATCCAAAATTGAACCTGAAATTGGGGGTTCGACATCAGCTTCTTCGGCAACCCCTCCGCCGACGACGGAAATTGGGCGACGGGGTGTTGGCGGCAAGTGGTGGCGGCGAGTGGTGGCAACGGGTGGCTGGTTACAGGTGGTGGTTGCAACGGGGTGTTTTGGAGTGAGCCGGTGGTGGAGTGAGCCGGTGGTGGATGGTGGGATGAATCAGTGAGAGAGAGAGAGAGAGAGAGAGAGAGAGAGAGAGAGGAAAGAGTGTGTATGTGTGTGAGAGAGAGAGAGAATATGAGAGAGAAATAGAAATATATTTACACAAATATCTTTATTAATTTTTATTTTTTCCCAAACTTTAAACAATCTACACAAATAGTCCCTTAAGGAGTAGAAAGACAAATTTACCCTCGTGTGCCTTGCACATGACTATATTTAACGAAAAAAATTAACTTGGTTAGTGCCAAAGGACATAACGTGAAAGGAATTTGAAACATGACGTATGCCTTTTGCTATTTTTTTCATTAAAGGACTGTGACAATCGTCAATTTCAGGTTAACTCCGTTAACTCAACTCCGTCAATTCAAACTTAAGATCATTGAATCTATAACACACACTTCATTACATTTAAACTAGGGTTTAAATGACGCTTAACGCTTACTACATGTGTAGTCTTTCGGGATTTGCACCGAAACGCAAACGAGTTGACGCAAACGATTGATGAATAAACGAAAAACGTCAAAACAGTAATTATGTGATAATTATGTGTTAGACTTATGTGTTATGTGATAACATGATTATAAACGTTAACTCAAGATGTAAACAAGTTAGTTAGGCTAGAAAAGAAATACTTAGAAGTTGAGGGACTTGAGTGTAACTTGTTATGTTTATAAATACGTCATTAACCAAACCCTAACTATTATTCGCCTTCCCCCACAAGTGCCGATCGGAACCTCACCCCCCTTGCTCCTTGGCTGCCGTCGACTTTCACACACATATACACCATCAAATCAAGTGTTTGATTGAAGGATTAGGTGCTAGGAAGGTATAATTGATTATCCTATACATCCTTATTACTTGATTTTGATGTTTGTTGGGTTAATTGAAAACCCTAAGCTGCCGATTTCATGTGTACATGTAACCAATATGATTGTTGTTGATTGAGTAATGATTTGATAACTAGAATTGATATTGTAACATGTTGATTGTTGTGTCTTTGATTTGGGTTCAAACAAAAACCCTAATCATGTATGTAATGTGTAATTGATGTGCATGGATGGTGTTTATGGAGTCTAGAATGTTATATGAATGCATGATAGTTCATAGATTGTTAATATGTTGAGTTTGGATGCAAACAGTTTCTGGACAGAATGTGTATTTGATGTTTAAGTGACTGTAACGAAGTGTAAATGTGAAAATTGGTTGAGATTATTGGTACTACAGTAAACTAGGTTGAGTCTAGTTTCTATAGAGTATAAATTTGTAATTTTTGGACAAGTAGAAGTTAACTTTTATGATTTTACAAAAACGTTGTGCAAAGCTGAGCTGTTAGACCTGCTGTTAGGTTGTTTTGTAAATGTTATATCTCATGAACCACGAGACCAATTGGGTTGGTTCCACTTCTGGAAGTTGACTTATTGAGTTAGGAACCTAACCCAAGTGGTCTTGCATTTATTGGATCTTTCGTTTAACGGGAATTGCAAATAACATTCTGTTGCGCATGAATTTGACTGTTATGAGTTTGCTGTAATGATTTGATGATTGTGAGAAAACTATGTGAAATAAAAATATAATAAAATATGTTCTAGAAACCTAAGACATATATGCTTCTGTGATGATTTTTGGTAAATTATTTGAGATGCTATGATCGGTGGAATAGTACAGTCTTTTAAGTAGAATTTCTGTCTCGGTGAAACTAGCTGCTGAGATTTGTGAAAATGCATGAAACATAATACTTGCTAATTTATTATCGTGTTTTGACCAAATTGCCCTTGAGGGGAATGATTGCAAGATAATTGTCGTGTTTTGACCAAAATGCCCTTGCGGGGAATAACTGCTAATTGATTGTCATAATTTGACCAAATTGCCCTTATGGGGAATAATGGCTAGTTAATTGTCAAGATTTGACCAAAATGCCCTTACGGGGAGTAATTGCTAGTGATGTACTTTATGAATACATGACACGTATATGATTGCTTACACATGTAATGTATCACAAATACATTTGTTAAAGTTACACACGATTCACAAACGAAACACGAAACTTGTTATGTGCATAGGTATTATGTGCCGGGTCTAGAGACTCGATAATATTCCGACACTTAGAAAGATCTCTTTGTTGTTTTAGAACGTTAGAGAGAGCTTTTCTGTGACGCGCATCTTGTTGATTTAATTTGGGAATTTCTTTGCAAACAGTGAGTTTCACTTACCCCTTTTAAACTGTTTTAAACGCTTTTCACTTGGGGGAGATACATACTCCGATAAACGCATTTAAGATTTTGTTAGTAAATTATATATCACTTGTAAAGGCTAAGTGGCAAACGAAACAATTGAATTCCTACACATCGAACCGGTTAATATTTGGAATAGCGAGTCACTGTTGAGTAGTACTACTGGGTTTGACAAACCCCACCCAACGCTAAACTCGACTGGAGGTCGAGCGGGTGTAATTTTGGCTAACACGTACCATGGTCTGGAGGACCTAGTGACAAGGCACTTGATAAACAGTCAGCTTCGGTGTCGAACACTTAGTAATACTTGCTTTATAGGCTAGCTACCTATAGATATATAATTGACATAACACTATCTGGTAACGCAAAACGCTGTAACGCTGTAACGCACAACGCTGAACGCAAACGCTGAACACTTTATTTTTATTTAAACTTGTGAACTCACCAACCTTGTGTTGACACTTTTAGTATGTTATTCTCAGGTAGCCGAGGCGGGCGCGCGGTTTAGGAACATGCATTGCTTGAACATTTTTTTTTAATTATGCAAATTTATTTTAAACTGTTATCATTGGGTTTTTAAGTCGTCCTGCGTGACGCAACATTGGTTTCTATGGTTTTACGCTTCCGCACTTATTTTCATTTAAACGTTTATATGGTTTGATTATAACTAATGATTCCGATCCTGTTAGTTCACACCCTCTGACGGTAAAACTCCGTTAGTGGATTTTGAGGGTGTGACAAGGACGTTTAATGAAAATCAGGTCAAACATAAAGGACGTCTTTTGTCATTTGTCTAAAATATTTAAGTACACAACATAAAAAATGCTAAAAAGATGAACATAACAATGATATATAATTATAATTTTTATTAAACCGCGCGTTTAATAAAGCGATAATATAATTCAAACCTCGTGAATTAAGCCACCATTTCAATCCATACATCTATACATCCGGTCTAAACATTTATAAATAATTTCCCAAAATCCAAAAAAAAAATAATAATAACAAAGTCTCAAAATTTAAAAACATAACCATGAAAACAATTAATTTTCTTTATTATTCAGTAAAAATGATGATTATAGCAATTTATTTTGAAACTTTCTTTAGCTTAGGAGTTAATGTTTAAAATTGATGTTCAAATTAACATGTGGAAAATATATAAATGGAAAATTGATGAATTACAAGCCTGTGTGGACATGCTAGTTAAATATAATGGGAAAACCTTATATTGATTTAATATTATAGTAAGATGAACTCCGACGTGTCCAGAATAAGATCTACACAAGCCCAATCCAAACGAAGGAACAACGCTTAGAAAAATAAATGAGAAAGGAGAAAGAAAAGCGCGTGAAGAATGTTTAGTAAATGGATTTATCTCTTCCCATCTCAATCTCTAGTCTAATACTCAATTATATAATAGTGATTAGTTCTGATTTTTGTATTTTTGGTATATATAATGCTGCAATATCTTCAATTTGTATATCCATTCACAACATTGGTGTGAATTTGTATTGACGATCCCACGCCACTTTTGCCTCAATTCAATGGTGCGAATCAGGATAAATGGATTGTTTATGCTGAAAGGCATTTTATGTATTATGTTATTCATGCCACCGATTGTTTCCTTTATGTCTCGGATTATTTTGATTGTGAGCCAGCGATACGGTTTAATCTGACGAAATACTAATTTCAATCAACCACATGGTCCGATTTCAGAATTCTCTTGTGAACGGTTTGGTTCTCTGACCATACCAACTACTGCTCTCAAGGTGAAGAAACACCAATCTAACACTGGGCAGTAGAGGTGCACAAACCGGGTATTTTCAGGAATTGAAACCAGGTAGGAACCGGTTCCGGATATAGTCACGTATTTAACCGGGTTTTTCGGTTTTTTTCGGGTTTCGTGTAAGGTCAGGTTTTGTCCGGGTATTGGTGGAACCGGTTCCACCGGGTCAGGGTCGGTTCCGGTTCCAAGGAGAAACCCAAAGCCCGGTCCGTACCCGCGGGTAGAGTCGGGTCCGTAATCGGTTTTTTCATGCACCTCTACTGGGTAGGCTTAGCTTGATATCTCAACCGAGATTGGATAATCACCAATCTAACCCCTGGTGGACTTAGAATAATGTTCTCTAGTCTTCAAGAAGAAAGAACCCACACCTCAATCTTCTTCTCCAGTTTGCTCGAGATCTACCATGAAAAAATGAGGGTGTGGAGGTGACTGTCCTCTTATTTGCAAACACAATAATATGGTGGATGCCAATAGTCCCTCAAATGAGATATGAAGATCTCTTATATAGGGAACCCTATGACCACCATCATGAAACCCTAACCTTAATGGGCTAAGCCCGGTTAGGGATTACCTCCACAACACCCAGCCCATTGGGCCTAGTTAGTAGACAATAATAATAATAATAATAATAATAATAATAATAATAATAATATAACAACTACAACACGTAATGTAATAAGTAAATGTCGTACCTGGGGTCTATTACCCTACCTCCAAACAAGGTATTTGATGAAATGCTTACTCGTATTGACAATGAAGTTCATGAAACCATAGATGACAAAGAACTAGAAATCCAAACAAAGTCAAGGGTTGGTGGTAGCGAGTCACTCGGAGTAAAGAATGCTTAAAGGAATATATTAGATTTTAACCTTGTCGGGAATTACCAAATCAGTTATGTGAGTTGGGCCAACCGAGTTCAAGTCGTAATCAAACTTTTTCTAATATTAAGGAATAAATAAACACGTTGGTTTATCTATTTTAGAATATTAGATAAACATAGTCTGAACTTTGATTAGTATATGAATTTGAGTTGGATTAGGAGATGTCTAACTCTATAAATCTCGATGATGTAATCAGTTATTGAGTTAAGTTTTCTGATTAATAAAATTAAAAGTTGGAAACATTGTCTTTTTTTTACCACTGTTCTGATCATCAATTCAACACCAGAAACTTTGTGCTTGAAAGTGGTGTTGAGTCTTTTCTAATCCAAGGTGAGAAAAACTATTTGCTAGATATGGACGCAAGTGTTATTACTAAGTTTGAATGGAAGCCGGGTTGGCTATGTGTGTTGGTTGTCAAACCAAGGAAAACTCCTAAAAGGAACCTATTGTAAGCAAATGAGAATGCTCGCTTGTTATGCCTTCCCAAGAGATTGATTTATTGTCCATATAGGGGAAATTGCCTACTGTTGGACTCATTCTTAGGGTCTCATTCAATGATGAGCATTTCTGATGTGGTTCCAACGTCTTTTAATAGTTGGCAAAGAAATCTAGAGAGAAGCCAGATTAGAATTCATAGGTTTTTAGAAGAGACTTGATCATTCAATCAACATATTTTCATTCCTTCCCTAAAATAATACCACCAAGGACATTTATAGGCTTACATTGATAAAAGAAAATAACCAAGAAAGTAAACCACTAACCCACTAACTATTATAAACTAACTAGACCCCCACTAACCATTAACTAAATAGAGCAAGTAAAGAAGTTAAGGTAATGGATGAGATAAACTAAATATCCCACGTTCACAACTTCCGGCAATGCATGGCTGCAAGGTAGAGTTAGGAACATATCATTCCACACAGCTTAAACAAACCGTGTCCACACTGTTCAGAATCTAGATACCATATAACGAACGTCCATAGGGACACCATTCGAATCGTACCACAACATTTGGGGCGGTCGCAACCGCACACCATGGTGGGTGCCACTCCCGGCTTACATCTTCATCTACAAAAGGTTTGCATGCGAGTATGTGGCACACATCATTCCCTCCCCCTTGAAGATACATTGTACACAAGGTTGGTACAAGGGTTTTTTTGGCTAAGGAACGTAGTGATTGGAGAAGTTGAAATTTGGCTGGAGGAGACACTGATTGAAAAAGAAACCATCAACAAAGAAGGTTTCGGCTTGTAAGACTTTGGCATAGACGGTGGTGGGTTGATGACAATGGTTGGTGGTGGTGAGGCCGTAGTGGTTGGTGTTGGCATTGTGGTGACGGAAATGGTTTTTGGTGGCGGTTCCAAAGCAAATTGTGGCGGTATGGCGGAAGCTGGTTGTGTGGGTTTGGTTTCCCACATGTTTCAGATTGAGTGTAGCTCATTGAGGATGGTTTTCAACTTGAACTCGAGTCTCACAAAGGATTCATTCACCCATTGACGGAACTCGGTTTCGGATAGAGTTTGAGCAGCCATGTCCGGGGGGATCACGACGTCTCTGATACCACTGATGTGGTTCCAACGTCTTTTAATCGTTGGCAAAGAAATCTAAAGAGAAGCCAGATTAGAATTCATAGGTTTTTGGAAGAGACTTGATCATTCAATCAACATATTTTCATTCCTTCCCTAAAATAATACCACCAAGGCCATTCATAGGCTTACATTGATAAAAGAAAATAACCAAGAAAGTAAACCACTAACCCCTAACTATTATAAACTAACTAGACCCCAACTAACCATTAACTAACTAGACCAACTAAATAAGTTAAGGTAATGGATGAGATAAACTAAATATTCCACGTTCACAACTTCCGGCAATGCATGGCGGCAAGGCAGAGTTAGGCACATATCATTTTCTACATCAAAATTGCTAACCAATCCCTAATTTGGCATGCAACACCTCGCTATTAATATTGGTTCAATTGCAGGTGAATAGAGGTTTTATGGCTAACGTCATACCGTGTAACTAAGAGCATTCCTAGCCTGTTCCCCATTCACATAACTATAATTACACTGAAAAACATTATATTTCTCTCATATTCAATTAAATAATATTTTTTATACTTTTATCGTTACCGTTTCTCTCGACTCTACTCACAACCAATTTCAACAAATATTAAAAAAATAAATAGGGGCAAACAAGCTTTCCCCAAGTTTTTAAAAAAAAAATCATTAACTTTTCACTCTCCTTTACTCACAACCACTCTTAACCTTTAACCTTATCCTATAATTTACAAAAACCTCTCATAAAAATTTAGGGGATGAGTTGAGAATGCTAAGAGTCAATAAAAATATGCTATCGAACTTATTCTATGACCTCAGTATACCATCATAGCTTACAACATCAAGAAACAAACTCTAAGCTAGCCAGGTGATTTGGGATGGGGAGTTTGTTGTTAGGAACAACAAAGAGGAAAGAATTTCATCTTTCAGTTCTTCTAAGCCCCTTCATGACGACAGTGGCGGGTTTAGGCTCACTACAATAATATCTATATATTATATACGCAATATGATGAGACGCCTTATTAGTGCAAATAAAAACCTGTAGGTTTGTTTATCTCTAGATCTAGTTCCAAGAAGTTCTTAAATCGTACCGGAAGAAAAGGAATCAATGGTGTTGTGAGAAAAGTTGATAAGTCTAAAGTTGTTACAATTGCCAAGAGTTTGATCATTTCAACTTTCAAGCATGAATGCCCTCATCCTTCAAAAGAACCCGGTCCTTCATCAAAGATAACTTCAATTACCGAAGGTGGTGACGATGAAAAGAAACAACAACGAAAGCCATTGTTGTGACGAACTTATTGTTGTGATGCACATATTACTGGGAGTAAAAGGAAAGTTACAAGTGTTGCTGAGAAGAAAGAATATGTTAAGATGGCAATCTTCATGCACGACTTACTTAATTCTGTTGAAAGTTGAATTGTGTCGCTGATCTTTCGGTATCTATTAGCTATCATACACGACTTTCTAAAATCTAATTAAAAGATTGTTCGAAAATGATCATCTAAAGGATTCTGGTCTGACAAGCAATCTAACCAGAATTTGATCTTACCCCACTTCCCACTTCATCAACTTACGGATGTCAGTATTTGATTCAGCCAAATCTAAACTAATTCTTGTGATGTCCTTCCAAGTGCTAAGAGAAACATGCTGCAAAAGGTATTGAATAACACAACCTTGAGTTGTGATGAATTGCATTTATCAAGTTTCAACACAAACTTGATCGTCGACCTTAAATCGTCACCACCATTTAGCAAGTAAAACAAGGTTGGCTGTTTTTCAGGGAACTGCTATCGGGCCTGTCGATATCCTTCGAGTCGTTACCTTTTCCCATGCAATCCAATGAATTTTAGATTTCTCCCCGTTCACATCCTATAAAGGTTTTCTCCTTATTTTCTTCAAGGATTCATTTACTTGCGAGGGAATCTTGAGTATAAATAACCAAAGTAACTAGTTGGTTAATCCAATAACATACAAATAATTTTTCTAATCATTTTGGATTCATCTCGGATTGTGTCGTTGTGGTAGGATAAGTTCGCTTTTCAAAATGAAGAAAATTCATAATCATGCCTCATGTATATCTATTAGAAGTGGCAAATTTTCGGCTTGATCCGTACACAACACATAAAACTAAGTTGGCATATCTAAGTCGTTTAAAAACATGTCGTGTCCGAATTAACTTAAGCGGTCGTGTCGGGCTAGTTCACTTCCTAAATTGAAGAAAAATCCTATATTTTATTGTGAAACTAATGGGCTTAGCCCATAACAAGAATTGTTGGCTTAAAAAAAACAAGACTAGCTTGGCTAAATGTGGCTAGCGGTTTAACATAAACTCGACCTATTTTGCTAAATTTGTTTAACTATTTAACTTGAAACTGAGTTAAAACTAAATCTAAACTCACAGTTTTCACCTTGCATTCGTTGAACAATTCAAAAACAATAATAATGAGTAACTAAATATAAACTCACAAATTTCCACCTTACATTCTTGAAATGTTGAACCATTCAAATAATAATAAAAAATTTAGAGTCATAATAAAACAAAAAATTATATATTAATATAGGTTAATAGCCATTTAAATATTATCAAAACGGCACAATATCGTTAATGAAAAAACTATTAGGCGAAAGCCACTCTTTCTATCAGAGCCAGGTTTCGATCCTGGGACCTGTGGGTTATGGGCCCACCACGCTTCCGCTGCGCCACTCTGATTTGTTAATAATGCTTCCTCTATAATTGTATTAGTAGGTTCGTATAAATTCCCCTTCTTTTTACTCGCGTCACACACATTTATTTATAAACCATTATATGAATATGAATATCATTCTCATTTGATCAACCAACTCCGGTTCTTAAGACATTTGTTTCACCTTTTAAGTTCATTTGGACCTTTTTTGTTTAGGTTTTTACATATGTAGCCTTTATTATAATTATAGAAATACAAATACCAAATTAAAAAAAAAGGAAAATTGCATGAAAAACATTGTCTCGACCAACCTAAAATAAGAATTAACATTGATTGTGGAATATGAAGTGAAACGGTTAGCAATTAACACTGCCAAGCACTTTCCGATTTCAAGTCAAGATCAGTTGTGGTTTGTACTTGAGCTGCATACTGCAAGTTCCACAACACATCCTCAAAAGACGGCCGATTAGCTGGTTCGGGCGATATACATTTGTTGGTGATCGATATCACAATCGACAAAGACTCTTGAGAGCATGTCGTCAACACAATCGGATCCACAATGCGTTGTCTCCCATCTTGGCTTCCAAAAGAGCTCTGTTCATATTCAAAACAACATTTACACATTAAACTCAAACCAATACCCTCCAAATTCTTGTCGATCGCTATGGCTAACGTACCATTTCATTGAGCAAAAAGGCCTCGCCTTTGCCACTTACTACCGGCCCCACGAGTGCTTCGAGCAAAATGAATCCAAAATCATACACGTCGTCTGCTAACTTCTTTAAACGCCTGCAGCGCACAATTTCGTGTTAAGATGCAAATATAGAGCATGCGTATTTGGTGATTGATTGTGGTCGGTGACGGCGGTTAGTAGCGATGGAATCTTTAAAAGGAGTTCCTTACCGTGCTCCATCTCCCTTTGCCTACATTACAAAAACGATGACTAAGTACGCGCATAACGGTGTATCACAAAAATGTATACTCGAATGTCTAATAATCAGCTAATCATTAACTAACAAGTATATTTAGAATCAAAAGTTTCATGCTCATATTCGCTCAGCTTTGCGATCCGATAATCATCAAGATTGTAAGAGATTTACACCTCAAGTTTATCTAGTTCTTCTGTGATCACAGACATTCCATAATCGCTCAGCTTTGCGATCCGATAATCATCAAGCAGTATGTTGTTCGTCTTTAAACGGTTGCTAGAAGAAGCTGGGATCACTCCTGAATGCAGAAAGTGTACCGCTTTTGCAACTCCTATCAAAACTGCTAATCGGTCGGGCCACTTAAGCACTCTCTCCGGACCATTATCTGCATAACATGTACATACCATTATTGTTGAGTTAGAAATAGAAAACGACTGCGGTGACCAATGATCAATGCAGTTATTGTAAACGACAACCTGAGAGAAAAGCTCGAAAATTTCCATTAGATATGTATTCGTATACTAGAAAGATTTTGCTAGAAGTGGAATCCTCTACTCCACCATCATCAATGCAATAACCCAAAAAGCTAACCAGATGCGGGTGCTGAAGCTTTGAAATCAAATCCAACCGGACTTTAAGGTTTCGTTTCGAGTATCTTTTGAACAAGGAGAGCGATCGTATAGCAACATAGCTTCCGTTTTCTAATCTCCCCTTGTAAACCTGCAAACAAGTAAACTCATCATCCATTGTTTTAAAGAGTTGATCATGTAGATTTTAATATCATTGATACCTTGCCAATAGACCCTTCACCCAAAAACGTTGATTGATCGAAGTTGCACGTGGCCTCGGCTAAATTTTCTATCGAAAACACTCTACATGATGTGGAAACTTGGGTCCCCGGTTCTGATGCTTCAGATACAATCCCTAAAACAAAATTGAGGGGAGCACACAAACAGAATAACCAATATAACCGAAATAACTGAATACAATCAAAATCGATTTTTCGGTTCGGTTTAGATTTTGCCATCAACCAAAAACTAAAACAAACTGATTATACCCGAATCGAAGCAAAAAACCAATTTTAAGTGAGATGTAAAACTTAATAAATAGTGTAGCTCTAAAATTTTAAGTACATATATCTAATAATTAATTAATCATTTACTAATAAAAAAGATTTAATCCCAAAGTTTAAGGCTCAACTTCATTATTTTAGACATTCTCTTCAGCCGAAATAGTTAAAGCCAAATGGTAAAATCGAAAACAAACCGAACTCATTATGAAAACTGAAACCTAAAGTTTTCAAAAACCCAAAAACCTTTGGTTCAGTTTTAGCCCCAAGAGTAAAGAGAAGCCGAAAAATACTGTTAAAGAGTTAGTTGTAGGACTGGCAAACGGGTTGGGTCAGGTCAGAACGGGTTAGGGTCGAAACATGTCAAATTAAAAAAGGGTTGTTTTGGGTCGGGTCTGAACGGGTCTGGATTGGAACGGATCTGGGTCAAAACGGGTTCTGGTCAGAGCAGGTCTGGGCTGGAATGGGTTTCGGGACAAAACGGGCTGGCTGGTTTTCTTTTTCTTTTTTTGTTTTTATTATTGTTAAATTTTCAGTGCTAAAAACATGATTTCAGCATTAATATCATTAATATACCTTTGGTTTGAGTCGATACGGATACGGGCCGGAATGGTTTCGGGTCATAACGGGTTTCTTTCGGGCCGTTCCAATACTAAACCAGTTTCGTGCAGAACCCGTGTCCTGCGGAAACCTATTCCGAAACTGAACCCGTTCCGATTTGAAACATATCCCATTTCTTTAAGACACTGAGACACATAGATCCATTTCTTTAAAGTTGTCGACCCGCTTTAACCCGAAAACAACAAGGTGGAATTTCAATAAACACATTCTGACCTTTTAGTTAAAATATCTTACCCAAACCAACACATACAATTTTAAGCAACCCAACCTGACCCATTTGAAAGCCTTCAGGTCAAGATCGCCTCCTCTAGTTAGTTGCATAACACGGTAGTGCATTAGAAGTGTTAAACGAAGATCAAGTGCGACTTACTTGCGTCGGAAGCGATCTCCATTGGTGCCCCGTTCTCGCTAACTTTCTGTATCGTGTGCTGTAGAGGGACCGTCTCTCTTGAACGACGACGTCGTTTACGAAAGATTACTAGTACAACAATCGCAAACGATACCGAACAAATGACGACAATCAGAACCCATAAAGCTTTCCCCCAATATGGTTTCTTTATCACACTCCCTTCTTTACAGTCAGGCTCTTTACTGTTTCCTTGACCAACAAGTAAGCAATTCCCAGTAAACTTCACAACCCGTTTGTTACTAGAAACCGTGTCTAAACAAGACGGAAGCCGGCCCGTAAACTGATTGCTAGAAATATCGACAAACCCGAGTTTGTTTCCACATTTGATTGTGTTAGGAAGTGACCCACTTAACATATTGGATGCTAGATTCAGATAAGTTATGTTTGGTAACACGAATAATGCCGATGGGGGTGTTCCTCGCAAGGCGTTGGATGAGACTTCTAAATGATGAAGTTGATCAAGTTGCCCGAATTGCTCGGGAATTTGACCCGAAAATGAGTTATTGCTTAACAGAACTGTAGTAACTGATTTAGGTAATAATGGTAGTTCAGAATCTAGATGGTTGTCTCTTAAGTCTAGTAACTTTAGATTGGATAAAGTAGTTAAATCAGGTAACTTGCCAGAGAGTTGATTGTGAGACAAAACGACGTCAGTAATTGTTGCGATTTTGGAAATCGAATAAGGGAAATGACCGGTTAATTTGTTGATCTTTAAGCTTAAAATGGTGAGGTTTGATAATGAATCAAATAAGTGATCAGGTAAAGATTCATTAAAGAAGTTTCCATCTAATGTTAAAGTATGAAGCTTTTGTAATCTTGAAATCCCATTCGGGACCGAACCGAACATGAAATTTGAACTCATGTCCAAGAATTCAAGTGAATTAAGTCTATGGATTTTGTCAGGAAGTTGCCCCCATATTCCTAAGGATACTAAACTGAGAACCTTAAGTGAAGTCAATCTTGTTAATGTAACAATTAAGGAATCCATCGAGAAAGATTCGGATAACGTTTGGTTTCGAATTGCAAACCCATGGAAAGAACTGACCTTTGGAAGCTTATCATCTCCCATGATCTTGAGTTCAGTAATATAGTCATCTTCACATTTGATGGTTACATGAACATTTTGAGAGAAATTGCAAAAATCACCATTGAAAGTTTCCCAATTTGTTAATTGAATTGGGTACTCCAAATGCTTTCTTAGTTGGAGAAGAATTAGTGATTGGGTGGTTTGTAATTCATGGGTTTGTGTGATCAAGAAAACCCATGAAAGAAAGAGTATGTGAAAGAAGTGGGATGAACACATTTGGAAAATATAAAAATCTATTCAAGAATCTTGAAATTGGATAACTATATAAATAAAAGGTTGAACTTTAAACATGAGTTTGTAAAGAATGAAGATATGGTTGTGGAGAATTAATTGGGTGTGTGTGTATGGTAAGTAAAAGATAAAATTGGAACTTAAGGAGTAATGGAGGAGGTAGTTGGAGACATGGGAGATGAGAGTTCAAAGGCATTTAGTAGAAAGCTGTTGCTATGGAAGAAGAGAAAGTGAAAGAAGAAAGGAGGGGTGGGGTGGGGGCTGGAAATTTAAATATCGGTGTTGCTCCACATCATGCTTTAATTTATGTTGTTGGTTATGTTTTAGGACAAAATGAAATATCAAGTTTATAATCATGTCTCTTTTGGACATGACATGTTTGATGTTTCATTGAAAAGTTAGGGTGATGGTGGCCATAGTTACTTCATACACATGAGAGGGGGGTGTTAATGTGTTATTTATAAATATTAAAATGTATGTAAGGAGTTACATATGCCCGGAGGCGTTCTTTGCTATGAATAAACCAAAACCCCATCGCCAAAACAAAATTGTAACAATATTGCGTGTTTGTCACAAACAACCACCTATTGTTCATGTCACAAACGACCACCTAGTAATTTATTTAATTAGAACCTTAATGGCAATGATAAAGTTTAAGCTATTGATATCTATTTTTTTTCTTTTTTTACTTATCTTCCTAATGATAGGATTGTGATAAAAAGATTATATTTGAAAGAAAAAAATAATATTTATATCATAATATATGAATAAAAGAAGAAAAAAGGAAAAGTATTAAGCAAGGAACTTTGATTTTGGGTGGAATTCAAGGATACAAACTCCTATGAAAGAGTGAATGACAACACTGGCTCTTTGGCCCTTTACCTTTAAGGATAATCATGCTGGCCATGTCTCCTAGCAATATTTAAGATTCTCTCCATTCATTCAAAACAAAATGATCATTCTGTTCAGAGAAAATAATTAATTAAAAATAAATTATATGAATATCACGTGTTAACATGAAATTTTTATTTGTTCATCTACATCTTTTGGAAATTACTATCTTGTCCATTACTGTTTATCCAGTAATTTTCCTTTTAGTTTTTATTTTCTTATTTACTGATATTAATTTAATACGAAATCACCTTTTTGACATTTACATTTTGCTAAAAGTAAAAAAGAAAAAAAAAGGTATTGCTAAACATAACACCCTCCCCCCCCCCCCCCCCTCCTACCATTTTACTTAATGTATACCTCCCTGAACTTATTAAATCAATTACTATTACTTTTTAACCTTATTTACTTACATACTTGTCCATATAACATTTTTCACTTAATAATCTTCACTATATATATTAAATTAAAAACTATTAAACTATTATTATTAATTGATTTTTTTACTATTAATATTGTAAATATTTATAATATCTTTTTTAAAATTTTAATAGTATCCATACTATATATAAAAAGAATACTAAGGACCTTTTAACTTTTAATAGGTCTAAACAATTATTTAATATGCATAACTTTTGAATGCATGTATTTTTTAATTTAGGGGCATTTATGTCTTTACTCAGCACTCATTAATCGTAACTATTCATTCTCTTTTTATCTATACTATATATAGAGAGAATCTCAAGGACCACTTAACTTTTAAGAGGTATAAACAACTATTCAATATGTACAACTTTTGAATGCATGCATTTTTAAATTTAGGGGTATGTATGTCTTTGCTTAACACTCGTTAAACGTAAATTTTCATTCTTATTCTATAATTACAATAATTATCCTTCTATAGTTACAATAATTACTCTTTTAACTTTAAATAACTTTTATAATATCTAAGAATATGTACACATTAACCCCCTCATCTTTATTCAAAAACTTGACAAATTTATTTATTGTTTTTGTTTCCGTCTATATCTTTAGATATATTATGTTTCTAAAAAAATTGAATCTACCATTACGACATGCTTATTTTTTGTCGAAGTTTAGATATAAAAAATTTTCAAAACCGATATGTAGATTATAATGTACAAGTCAATGAAACATTAAAGTACAACTTAGATATACAACTATAAGCCTATAAATGCATTTCATTCTCATTCTATAGTATAGTTACAATAATTACTCTTAAACTTTATATAACTTTTGTAATATCTAGGAATGGTTACACATGTAACCCCTTATCTTTATCCAAAAATTTAACAAATTTATTTCGTCTTTTGTTTCCCTCTATATCTTTAAATATATTATGTTTAAAGAAAAAACAAAACCTGCCATTACGACTTTTATATATAAAAAAATTTTTAAAACCGATATGTAGGTTATAATGTATGAGTCAATAAAGCATTAAAGTACAACTTAGATATGCATTATAAACCTATAAAATGTTTAAACGCATAAAGATGCTCATGTTCTATTTTACTTTATCAAATCTGAATTTACAAAACCAGTCCTCCCATTTATGTAATTCAAATTACAAAATCAAAAGAATAAAATCAACAACAATTAATATTATTTTGGATATGAGTTGTAATTCTTTTGGTGGTTTATACATGTAGGGGTGTCCAAAAACCCGCGGCTCGCCCAAAGCTTGATAAAAAACTCGCTTGAAAAAGCTTGATTAGAAATCGAGCCGAGTCGAGCTAGCTCGTTTTGTAATCGAGTCAAGCTAGAGCCAGGGGTGGCTCTGCTCGATAGCTTGATTAATCCACCCATGTAGAGTATTTAGTTTATACATCCAACCTTTTAATATCAGAATTGTTCCAGCGCATTTGGCTTGCTACCTGTCAACACTGGTTTGCGCAATAGGGCTTTCCTTCCTAAGTTTGAAACATGTTTCTCCAAAATTATTTTTCACGTTTCCTTAGCCTCCCACATTAAGTGGTCCTCAAATATACTTTTCTACCTCTAAAACTTCCATTCTTGAATGGTCCCTGTATATAATGGTCATACCAATTAAATCAAAGTAAGATCTTAAAGCATTCTCAACTTTTTTATTTCTATCTCTATAAATACACTAAAAACACTATATTTTCTCTCTTATATACAATTAAATAGTACTTTTTTACATATTTATCATTATCTTTTCTCTTCCCTCCACTCATAAGCACTTTCAAATATATTAAAAAATAAATAAATGATGAACAGTGTTCCTCCAAGTTTACTCATCTTTTTAAAATTTTCTCTCTTCTTCACTCACAACCACTAACAACCCTTTAAAAGAATTTAGAAAACTCCCTAACATAATTATAGAAGAGCTATTGTGAATGCTCTTATGGCTAAGTTCAAGCTAATGAAAAAGACCAAAAAACATCTCAAAAGAAAAAGGTTCGAGCCATTTCAAGTTAAACTGAGTTGGCTCGATTTATGAATGAGCCAAGCTCAAGCTCCCATGTTCAGCCCACTTAAAGTTTTGATCTTGAGCTGAGCTAGGCCGACATGTATTCGAGTTTAACATTTCAGGTTTTCGTTTTCGTGTATTTGTAACCTTTACCCGACCCGACATTTGCAATTAGTTTGATTTTCTGTAACATCCCGAAATTTCCAAGTAATATTAAGTATATTACTTAATAATAGAGAGAAAGTTTACCCGGGTTATCAGGAAGTAAATAATAGAATAGGAGTTGGTATGGGTCGGGCTAGTGTTGGGTAATGGATGTGGGTTGTGGACTTGGACTAATTAGGATGGGTTAAATGAGAATGGGCCTTAGGTCCATGGGATCTCAGGGCTATAAATACCCTAACACCCCAAAATATCTTCACTCTATCTCTATCCAAGCACACTCCACACACCAAGCACACCCAAAACCGCCGCCGGCCGGGCCGAGAAAGAAGGAAGGATCGAGCGAGGTCCGGGTAAGAGAGAAAGATTAGTGGTGATACCAAGATAAACGAGATCCAAACAAGCTCAAAAGGTATGAATCTTGATCTTGGAAGTTTAAAGATCCGAGCTTTTAGTGTATAAACGACCAAAAATGGTCGGGAAGTGTAGTGGGTGGTATTGAACCTTAACAAGGGTGTTAAAATCGCCCGAAATGTTGATCAGAAACCGAAACAGCGGACATCTGGGCAACTTCGCCTTCATCTGGGCAACTTCGCCTTCATCTGGGCAACTTCGCCTTCAAGCGATGAACTTCGCCTGCAAGCTAAGTTCGCCTGATGAACTTCGCCTGCAAGCTAAGTTCGCCTGATGGCAACTTCGCTATAAAGTTAAGTTCGCTTGATGATAACTTCGCCTGAAGCCAAGTTCGCCTAAGGTTTAACTTCGCCTGAAGCCAAGTTCGCCTAAGGTTTAACTTCGCCTGAAGCCAAGTTCGCCTAAGGTTTAACTTCGCCTGAAGCCAAGTTCGCCTGAGGTTTAACTTCGCCTAAAGCCAAGTTCGCCTGATGACAACTTCGCCTAAAGCCAAGTTCGCCTGATGACAACTTCGCCTACAGCTAAGTTTGATTAGAAAATAAATTAAAAGCGATAAGTTAAAGTAAGCTAATACTAGACCACCAGATTAGATCAGGCGAGTATTGATACGTGTAACTTGTACAGTCAGCCGAGCTCAGTTAAAGAAGGGATTTACAGCTATCAGAAGAAAGAAGCAGAGTTCAGGTGAGTTTCTAGCCCCATTTATGTGTTACGTTTTCGGGGCTGTGTGCATACTCAATGTGATAGTTAATACACTTACCTTAAATGGTAAGTGTATGCCGTGTATGATATATGTGATAGATATGATTGATTGCATGACGGTACGTGAACGATCTTCGGATATTGCACGTACTGTCAGGATGTAAATAAAGATATTAATATTGTATGTAATGTGAGGATGATGTATAAACATTATGAATGAAAGCTTGTCGGTACGTGAACGATCTTCGGATATTGCACGTATCGTCAAGGGAAGTGATTAGCTCCTTACATGGATATTAAATAATAACTTATAGATAGTGTTCCTTATATGGATATATATAGAGTTCCTTACATGGATAGTATAATGTTCCTTTTATGGAAAGTAAAATGTTCCTTTTATGGAAAGTATAGGGTTCCTTCTATGGAAAGTATAGTGTTCCTTCTATGGAAAGTATAATGTTCCTTTTATGGAAAGTATAGGGTTCCTTCTATGGAAAGTATAGGGTTCCTTCTACGGAAAGTATAGGGTTCCTTCTATGGATAGTAAAGTGTTCCTTCTATGGAAAGTATACAGAGTGTACCTCCTATGGAAATTCTATATAGTATGGTAATGGTAAAGGTTCTTTTATTAGATATTACGTGATGATCCTCCTATGGATATTTATACGAGGTTAAGGTAGAAATATGTGTCTTCGGATACGTTAAGAAATATATGAGAATAAAATTGTATGTTGCCTGATTAACTAGAACTCACTCAGCGTAGCTGACTTTTAGTATGCACGCAGGTGAGCTGATTATAGAGTTAGCATGAGGATGACACACGGCATGGATTGAACGGCTGGCATCTGAAGAAAGAAGTAAAGATGTTTTAAATATAAAGTTTTGTGTTATGGTATTAAAGAAAGGATTTAATGTTTTGTAACAAATGATTGATGTTTTATATTCCGCGAAAAGTTTTAATAAACTCTGATTTTGAAGGACTGTGTTTATGAGTAAATCCGACGCTAAAGTAGGGCTACCGGGTTCAGGGCCTTACATTTTCGAATGCAATCCGTATTATTCGAGTATTTTATGTGTATTTTATTTTATTTTATTTATTGTTAACAACTATCAAGAATGAGCACAAACACCCCTTAAACTAACATTTTCCATTTTTGCATCCACAACTAAAAGTTAAGGACATTCCATCGGTTTTATCGGAGCACAAACACCTCTAAATATTGGTGTGTTAAAAACTTGAATTTTAGGGTTAATTATGCAAGAATCATTGAAAAGAATGGGGAAAGGGTTTGAAGGTTGGAAAGGTTTAGAGAAGAGCCATGCTATGGAGTTAGGGTTTGGGGAGAGTAGCACGGTTTAGATCGTGCAAAACGGTTCATCTTAAGAATGTTTCAATTTGGCTCGGGTCAAAACGATTCTTTTTTCTAAATTTTAATTATTGGCACAAGGAATATTTAGAGCCTGTATTTAGTTACTTTCTATTTCGCGATGGCAAAGCTTTGATTTTGCATATGGAAGCATGTAACTTATTCATATTATACATTTCACTGCTGAAATATGCGGGTTTGAATGATATAGCCCAGTTTTTTTTTATTGAGAAACATCACACAATAGAATTTGTAATGTTTTCTCTTATTGTTTCGAATGACATCGTATTTTGTGTGTTTTATTATAATGATATTGTTTGCTATATGTTTCTCGACCCGACCCGACCCAGACAACGACCGACCCAAAAAATTTGAACACCGAAAATAATGGGACCCCGTTGTCAAAATATCCTGGGTCCGCCACTGGTCATATCCTCCCTTCACCGCCACCGCCGCCACCCATCGCCCCCGTCCAAGAGCTTATATGGTCCAGGTAAATTTAAGTGTTGGTGGTCCAACACGTTTGAATGTTTTAAATTATTTTTTAGTTTCACTAGCTGTTATTTGATTAAATATGTTAGGCGGGTGGAATTAATGGGTTAGACGGGGTTGGATAAAAGAAAAGCCTCATGATTGAGATTTCGGGAGCGAGTCCGGATGAAGACTATCCTGTAAACTTAGTGTTTCCTGGGAGGCAACCCGATAATATGTTTTTGTTTTTACTTTTATTTTTGGGGTTTCTTGCTTTCTTGTGCTGCTTGTTTCTTGGTTTGCTTTCAAATTGCATAATTAACTCTTAAACTAAAACCTGGGACGTTCCACACCTAACACCGGGATATTTCCCACTAGAGTAGATAAGTAATATGTTTATGGGGTCCAAGTGCTAATTTATACGGGGTCCTTCAAAAAATTTCTATATCGCTTCTAAAGAAATTTTAAAAAACATTGGTGTCATGGGACCTTGACGACCACTATGTAGGTCCGCCCCTAAATATGACGAATATGAAGATGAAGAAGAAGATGGTTGGATCCACGAATTTCACGTGAACACGAATTTCAGACCAAAATAATCGGGACAGATAGATTTGAAAGCAAAACTATCGGATTGTGCCAACCACTTTACACGTGTCAATGATTTAGTGGTGGGCGAATTTTAGACCAAATGTAGCGGCGCCGATGATTTTGGGTTGGTTGTTTTGGTAAATTGAAAATTTCAAGAACTATTTTGATACCTTCTTTTATTTTATTTTTTTTGGACTATTTTTCAGAATTTTCCCTTAATTATGGAATAAATGTTCAATTAGTTTTTTTTTTTGAACGACTAATTTGGATCACTCACGGACCACTGGAGTATCATCGTGGCACGAGTGATATCACGCGATCATATCCACCACCAGCCACCAATTCAGGAGGAAACTCAATATTTGAGAAAAACCCTCTCTTGTAAGATTCAAACCCAGGATCTTATGGTCACTAAGTCTTATCCCACCACCAAGATACTATTGAACTAGAAGTTATTTGGTGTTCACTTGGTTAAAAGTGACGAGTTTTTAAATTTTTTACTTTTGATTACATATGATAGCTGTGGCAGTCACACAATTTCAATAGATAAACAAGAAGTAAACCATATCTTGTTGTTTTTCCAATCCAAATAGCGGAACCATTTTACTCCATATACAGCTTATCACCCAACACCACCGCCTTCCATTCCAAATGCAGGCTGCTTTCACTCTCTTCCGTACTTCCGACACCCTCTCCCTCTTCGCTGCAGCCTCGCCCTCAGTATCCTCCCGGTAATATATTCTTCAATCCTCAATTCTAGGCCTATGCTGTTTAGTAAACATCATCTATTTCACCTTTTTACTTTAGTCATCAGTTTCTGTTATGTTATTTGTTAATGCTAAGGTTGCTTTTACAAGAGATTGAATTGTACAAAACACTTATCTTTTATTATTAATATGTTTAGAATCAATGTTTTCAGCTTATTATAATATTTATTATTATGTTTTTAAAAATCCCTTAGGTAAATTAAAAATATGATTTAGCAAATAAGCATTCTTTTAGCTGTTTTAGTTACATATATAGGATTCTTCAAGTGCTTATTTGTCTTTATTAACACCAATCTTAGTTCTTATGAATTCAGGACCCAACTTTCTTTCCCTCAAAGGCTCGTTTTCTGTCGGGCTGAAACTGGTAAGCTAGTAAAAGTTCATTATTATCATATCTTGTCTTTTTCTATTATTTAGGCCAATGTTTTACTGTTATGTTATTTTGAAATGCTGAATCTGTGATAGATGGGGCGGTAAGCTTAGTAAACGTGCCTCCGAGTCTGTTGTTAGCAGAACGAGAGGAAGCTAAGGCTGTGTTGCACATGTTTTTGACAAATCAAGGAATGAACCGTGTAAGTGCAGCCCGAAAGATGAAGAAGTTGGACCTTTTCGTTGACCATCTTATGTCCAGGCTTCACACGGTTTACAAAACCAGATATTTAGTAGGTATGATTCATATTTGTCAAGATTTTTTGTTTAATATTTGTAGCTCGGAATAACAATCTTGTTGGGTCGGTTTTGTTTATTCATATTTCTGTAACTGACAAAACTGAACCGACCCATGATTGAGTAAAACACGGTTAACCGACGCCACTCACTACCTTTATATAATTTTTTTAATGCCATGTGATATATACGAATGTCAAATGGTAAAACTCAAATTATTCAAGCCCAAATGTCTAATAACAGTTAGTAAACGGTTTTGAAGCCCAATTGCATTGTTGTAGGCTGTTTTAGTCAGGCCCAAACATGTGATGACCAGTTATAGTTTACGATTAACCAAGCTAAAACAACGTGTAAAACAGATTAACCATAACTGATCGGTTATCATTCTCTGGTTAACCGATAGTTCGGTTATGGTTACGGTTTTGGGCCAAAATTACATAGGATGCTCTTATAAAGGGAATTTTAAAATTGGTAGGTCTGCCAATTTTTTTAATTTACAAATCAACTCATAAATAATGAAATTAAGACTCAAATTAAGAACGTAAACTATGTTAATCAGTGTAAAAACGCTTTCAAGTCTAAATAAGGGAAGGCTAGAAGATTGCAAAATTTTGGAAAAAATCTTTATTGGCGAAGTCGGGTCAAAGAAAAATATTTAAACGCGTTGAATCTAAAAGGTGGAATTTGGGAGTGACATTTTTAAGCTGTTTGGGCCTTTTGTGCCCTGTCTTATCCTATCAAGCTAGTCCATGTAAGAGTCTGCTAACTCTTGAATCAGTTCCTTGTCATAATATAACAACTACTTGCAGGTCGAGAACTGACGACTCCCGAAATCAGAGACGCACTCATCCCATACCTAGAAGAACTCGTCGAGGAACACGGAGATAGTTTTGTTGAAGTGCTAGAATACTTTCCTATCCCACTAGTCAAAGAAAAGTCAACCGAAACCGTGCCAAAACTATCTTCTAATGTCATCGATACCTCAACTACAACTACAACCACACCCGTCTCCACAGTTTCAGAACCCACCAAAAAACCAACAACCACAACACGCGCAAATAATATCACCGACACACCAAAGCTCCCTCCGCATGTTGTTTACCTAGAACAACTCGGCATGGAGCGTGATGTCATCAAAGAAGTCATTAGAAAATTCCCTGCTTTCGGTTACTACAGTTTGGAGGGAAAAATCAAGCCTGTAGTCGAGTTCCTTCTCGATCTCGGTATCGCAAAATCCGACATTCCCAATATTATCAGTAAACGACCACAGTTATGCGGTATTAGTCTAACCGATAACTTAATCCCAACAATGGCGTTTCTAGAAGATTTAGGCGTCGACAAGAAAAAATGGGCAAAAGTTATCCACCGCTTTCCTGCGCTCCTCACTTACAGTAGATCAAAGCTACAAACAACCGTCGATTACCTTTACGAAATGGGGCTTTCATCTCAAGATGTCGGGAAAGTGCTCACACGCTACCCGTCCATCATAAGTTACAGTGTGGAGGAGAAGCTACGGCCCACGGCTGATTACTTCTCTACAATTGGAGTTAATCCTGCGGTTGTTATGTCTCGGTGTCCACAAGCGTTTGGTTTGAGCATTGAGTCGAGTTTGAAACCGGTTACCGAATTCTTTTTGCAAAAGGGATATCATATTGCTGATTTTGCATTAATGGCTTCTAGATATGGGGCTATTTATACTTTTAGTGTGGAGGATAATTTGTTACCGAAATGGGAATATTTTATAAGTATGGAATACCCGAAGACCGAGTTGGTTAAGTTTCCTCGGTATTTTGGGTATAGTTTGGAGGACCGGATTAAACCGAGGCACGAGTTTGTTAAGGAGAGTGGGGTGCAGTTGCTTTTAAACCAGGTGTTGTCGCTTTCAGATGAGGATTTTCAAAAGCTTGTTAAGAGGAAAGTGAAGAAAAAGAATGCTTGTGCTTGATTTGCGGTGGGTCCCAGATGCGGTAATGACATGATGATCCAGTATGGAGTGTAATTTGGTTTGACAGAATATGTATGTTAAAGCTGATGAATGTTGTAGCTACTGGGCAATTGCATTATGCTGTTGTATTAAGCATGTCATTGATGGATCTAAATATTTAATTATAGGTGTATTCTCAACCTTCTTTGAGAAATTTAATATTTATTGGTACAATAATTGATCATGCACCACACAATTTGGCTGGAAATGATTGATATTGTTGCATGTATATTAACATGTCCCAATGAAGAATTTACTACTTGTGATCATTGGTTTAGCAATTAATTAAAAATGTTTGGTAGGTGATTAAATAAACGCAATTTATGTATGAATTTAAGCCAGTAGACATCATTACATCAATACTTTATCTTATTATCTGCAAGTATTCTGATAATCATTAAAAAGTAGAGAGAAAAAGTCATGAATACTTCTAAAATAAATATGTTGATATAGAAAAATAAACTCTAAAATGTTCTTTAAGATAGATGCTATAAGATTACACATGTAAAATAGGTATGTCTAGGCAAGGAAATCAATAATATAGTGCAACAAGTGACATCTACTTTTCTTTATTTATAATTGATAGTTGATAATTCTTGTCATATGATTCTCAAACCCATAGCAATAATTAATGCGTATGAATACAGTACGTTTAGCTCAGATTTTTTTGAATTCATATGAAACTGGTTACAGAAGGACATGCGAATAGAAACGTTTTACAAAGAAATGGAGATGGGAAACTTGAACTTCACATATAGATAAGATTCATACATGCGCATGCGCTATCTTCGTCATTCCAGGCCTTCTATCAATGTATGCACGCTAGTAGAGGTGCATAAATCGGGTTTTTCAAATACCCGGGTTCGGGTATGGAACCGGGTATTGCAAAATCGGGTATTGGTAATACCCGGGTCGGGTTCGGGTCCGGGTATTGTCTCTAAAAACCATACCCTATGCATCGGGTTCGGGTCGGGTATTTTAAAACCGGGTATTTGAATACCCTATTTCCGGGTATTAAAAACCCCTATTTTTGGGTTTTTTTGAGGTTTTTTCGGCTATAGATTGGATTTTTTTAAGGGGTTACAATTTTTAGGGGTATTTTCGGGTATTTGTCAGGTAATTTCGGGTATAGATTGGGTATTTAAAAAACCTAGTTTTGGGTATTGGAAAAACCCGGTTCCGGGTTCCGGGTGTTACCGGGTATAAATCGGGCCCGGTTCCGGGTACGGGTTTTGGTACTAAAATGCATACCCCTATCCGTACCCTACGGGTAGGGTCGGGTTCGGGTATTAAAAACCCGGTATTAAAATAACTGGTTCCGCGTATTTTTTTCGGGTCCGGTGTCGTGTTCGGGTTTTTTTTCGCCTCTACACGCTAGCAGGTTCTATCATTCTTGATTGGGCCTTCTATTTTTCTCTCTTGATTTGGGCTGCAACTTGGGCCTTTTTTTTCCTTTTTGTTTCTCTCTTTCAATTTTTTTTACTTATCTAGGGGACCACTACGCTACTAGCGTAAACAAATAGTACCAAAAGCATCGCGATCTCATTATATTATCACACATACACCTCTTTTATGTTTTACTAGTGTGAAAGATGTGTAGGCTGTTCACTTGATTCTTCTTGTTTTTTTTTAAATGAATTCTTGTGATTCTTTTTTATTCTTTTGATGACATGGAGTACCTTGTCAAACCAATTTTTAATAGTTTTGCATTTTTAATACATCAAAATTACGTAAGAAGCTGTTTGGCAATCTTAAATTAAAAAAAAGGTTTTATGTCTTTTTTTTTCATAAAACGAGTAAATTTTCGACGAAAACAAGTAAATTTACATTACTGAAAAAAGAAAACAAGGGAAAGAGAGGAGGGGTGGGGGAACTCGCGCCACCATAAAGCTTCATCATTGTTTTAAAGTAAAAACTAACTAATAAATTGTATGGGAAATGAAGATTTGGGATTTAGAATCAGATTTCATCAGGGATTTATCATAGTGACTTTGGGCGGTGGCTTTTTTCAGAACAAAAGATAGCGGGCTTGCCGTTGTTCTACATAGCATGACGTATGGGGTATTCTTTTGTTGTTGGTGGTTAAAAAAGGCAAGTAAGGGTGTTTGGGATTCCTTATTTAGAAATAATTATAGCTTATAACTTATGGATTATAAGTTAGGGGCGTTTACATATATCCCCTCCTCAACTTCTCTTATTACATATTTTCCCAATGCTAAACCTTAAATTACATATTTCCTCTCCCAAAACCACATATATTACATATCTTCCAATTTCATTTAAATTAACTAACTAAATGACTATTTTACCCTTAATGAACTAATTTACATATATCCTCTTCTTAATAGTATCAATTACATATACCCCCAATTTAAACCCAAACTAAGTTGGTTTTAAGACGAACATATCGAAGCTAATAAATTCAGTTGGGGTCAATTTTTTTAATCGTTAAAAAAAATTTACGTATTAGTTATTTAAAAAATGCACTGATATGGTTATATAATATATATAAAATTTCAACTGCTTTCTACATGCAGGTTACGAAATAAATTTATTTAAATTGATTTTATTAATTACAATAAAAACAACATTATAAAAAATATCAACGTCAAAATGTCAAATTACGTAAAATTCACCTAAGCTTAAATAAATATAGGGACATTTACATATAGTTGTAAAATGGTAAAATGATAATTAAAGACTAGACGAGAAAACATGTAATTTAAGATTTAGCATTGAGAAAATATGTAATAAAGGAAGAGGATGGATAATATATGTAAAAATCCTTATGTTGATAGAAAATAAGTTACAACTTCGGAATTATGAGTTAATGGAGGTAAAGTAAAATAAGGAATCAAAGACCGGTAGGTAAAATGATTTGATCTCCTTATCACAAGAACGCCACCACCAGCAATTCCATCTTCATTCAATCCTAAACCCTAACCCTAATTCCATCTTCCCACCTAAATGATCCACACCTGATTCACCAATGGACCTCGCGTGTCTGCAACTAACCAAATGCATATTCAATTCCAATCCAACTCATCATCATCATCATCACCATAGGGTTTCAATTTCAAATCCGAGAGATTTCCGTTGGCGTACTTCAAACACATGCGTGGCTTCAAACTCCGATACACTCGTCTCCACCACGTCGTCGTTTCACGAGAAGGATGTAGATTTGAAAACCTGGATGCATAATAACGGCTTGCCTCCGTGCAAAGTGGTTCTCAAAGAACGTCCAGCGTATGATTCACGCCATCGTCCCATTCATTACGTTGCTGCAAGTGAGGATTTACAGGTTCCACCATTTTTTATTTTTACTAAGTTTTGTTTTATTCCAATTGGTGTGAACCCAGGGTTAACTGTTGGTGTAATCTATGCTGAAATGTAGGCAGGTGATATTGCGTTTTCTGTTCCGAATCCGTTGATTGTAACGCTTGAGCGAGTTTTGGGAAATGAGACTGTTGGTAAGTTGCTGTTCAATTACATATATTAGATGTGCATATTGTTGACATTGTTGGTTGATTCTTAAATACTGCTGTCAAAACAGGTCTTATCGTGTTAAACAGGTTCGAGACAGACACACTTAACACAAATATCAAACACATCGTACTCAGTATATCCCACCAATAGCAATGCTATGGTAGGGATGACTCCATCATTTCTCCTTATCGGTATATGAAACTTAAAACTGTGATATAGACATAAGATATAAAGTAGTAAAACGCATCTTATTAGTATTTGTGTTTGATATTTATTTTTAAAAAATTAAAAAAATCACAGTGTACTTTTTTTATTAATAGATTTAATCCTGTCTTAAAACAGGTGCCCAATTGACAGCCCTAATCTCAAATTTAATATAAATGATTGAACATATGCAAATGTAGATTTATGATATTCTTTAGCTACTTGATTTAGGTTTTGTATTCTGTTTGATAGATCATTATTATGACTAGGACTCTTTTTCGTTATTGTAAATGCAGCTGAACTGTTAACTACAAACAAGTTATCGGAATTAGCTTGCCTTGCTTTGTATCTAATGTATGAGAAAAAACAAGGAAAGGAGTCTTTTTGGTACCCGTATATAAGAGAGCTTGACCGCCAGCGCGGTAGGGGGCAGCTAGCTGTTGAATCACCACTCTTGTGGTCTGAATCTGAACTGAGTTATCTGAATGGAAGTCCAGTTAAGGTATTTCTTTCTGCTCTGACTGTAATATTATAACAAGAAACTTTTCACACAACGGGACAGTAGGTTTTTGATCACCATGCCAATATATCAGGCTGAAGTTCTTGAAAGAGCAGAAGGTATTAGGAAAGAGTACAACGAGCTTGACACGGTCTGGTTTATGGCTGGATCACTATTCCAGGTGTTTTACTTTGGTTTTTGTATATTAAATTTCAGTTCTTTACATGATTGATTGCTTTAATTTACTCTTTTGTTCTTTTTTGGGCAGCAATATCCATTTGATATCCCTACTGAGGCCTTTCCATTTGAGATATTTAAGCAAGCCTTTGTAGCAGTTCAATCCTGTGTCGTGCATTTGCAGGTTTGTCTTATACTCTTATTATTTGATAATACCTGGTTTTCATTAGTGATTAGTCTTTTTTTAATGGAGTATTTACCGTTAGAATGTGAGTTTGGCACGAAGGTTTGCATTGGTTCCACTTGGACCTCCTCTACTGACCTATAGAAGCAATTGCAAGGCCATGTTAACAGCTGTAGATGGAGCTGTCCAATTGGTTGTTGATCGCCCATACCTAGCTGGACAATCTATTGTAGTATGGTATACTATCTGCTTTTTTTTTGGATTATATTATACCATACTTGACTGTTTGTGAGAGCATAGTGTTGATCTTTATTATACAAATGTTTGTAGGTGTGGCCCACAACCAAATTCAAAATTACTAATCAATTACGGTTTTGTTGATGAAGACAACTCTTATGACCGTTTGGTGGTCGAGGTTAATTTGAAATTCTCATATCTTCATGAAATTTTACCATTTCAAGAATCTGACTCACTTGGTTTCCAGGCAGCATTGAATACAGAGGATCCTCAATATCAAGATAAGAGATTGGTTGCTCAAAGAAATGGAAGGCTAACTATACAAACTTTTCAGGTATATTTCACACTTACTTTCACTTTGTGAACATTTAAAAAATGGTCCCTGTGATTTGACCACATTGCAAGTTTGGTCCCCGGAATTTGAAAATCGCAAACCTAGTCCAAATGTTGGTAAGGGGTTATGTTTAGTCCAAATCTCAGGGACCATTTGTGCAGTATTCGTTTTAAAATAATGTTGCAGTTGGGTGTTGATATTGATTAGATTTTAAATTTATAATCTTATCTTCCTCAAGGTTAAAGTGGGAAAGGAAAGAGAAACCATTCTAGATATGCTTCCATATATGAGGTTAGGTTATGTTTCAGATCCTTTAGAGATGGAGTCGGTTATATCTTCTCAAGGTCCAGTATGTCCAGTAAGTCCATCTTGTGGGACCCATTGCCAATTTCAGTTTTAAGAGCAATAGTAGTTCAGTATCTTTATTATAGTATTTTTATGATAATACAGGTAAGCCCGTGTATGGAATATGCAGTTTTGAACCAACTAGCTACTTATTTTAGAGAAAGACTGGCAGGTTATCCCACTACTTTAAGTGAAGATGAAGCCCTGGTAATACATTGTTTTTTTTATTTTTCAATTTTAGATGACGCGGGTTGGATAACAAGCCAAATGGGCTGTGAATTCTTTTATTAATTATGGGTGTTGGCGAATACAGTTGGCAGAATGTGATATTGATCCCAAGAAACGAGTTGCTACACAGCTTTTGAGGTGTGAGAAGAAAATATTAAGCAGATGTTTGGAGGTAACAGTTGATTTGATAAACAAATTACCAGATCTGTCTATATCTCCATGCCCAGCTCCTTATGCCCCGATACTAAGATGATAAAACTGGGTCCGGGATTTCTAAGCTGAGTAAACTTTTTGGACTAGACATGTATGTAGGTTAGAAAATGCATGCATTGCTGTTTTTATGGTGTTGCATCCGTAGGTGTTCTGTTCCATTTAAAGCTCAAATCACATGGTCATTGTGCTCTTTTGATACAATTTGATTTGTTGTATAAATGAGAAAGTTTCACGCCTTGTACATGGACCAAAATGATGATAAAACATGAATCTAATTGCTTGTTTCTGGTAGCTTTAGTTAAAAGCAGGTGAGAGTATATTAATGTGTTTGCTCATAGAATGCATCACCTATCAGTCCTGGAAAATGTTGATTCCTATCGAATATCATCTAGTGTCAAATGAAATGAGCAAAACCAGCTTCACATTAAACATCAGTAGCTTTTAATATATCTAGCCCCTTTAACTTTCCAAGTAGTGCGCCATGGGACAACTCACAAACCCTGGTATGTTAGTTGGTATATCAGCTTGTTGGTAGCCTGATAACAAACGCCATTAGATCATCTGCAGTTGGTGGTTCTTCAATCCACGGATGACAGTAGGGCCATCGGTTCAAAGTCCTTGTGATAAGTTTTTGGAAGTTTTAAGTTTAATATTGGTAATAATTATTACCATTAAAAAAAGGCTTTGATTACTAATTTAGGATATTGTGCCCGAATGTTTCTGAGGTATGGCGAAAGGCGGATTTCCAAAATTTGCCGGTGAATGAGAGGCTGGTCGTTCATGTTTGAAGGTGTTCCACGGCCGATGGTGTTTGCTGCATTACCCACATCTAAACAAATAAATATGACGTGAGATTTGATGGTGCACAAAACCGTTTTATTTTCGAAACCGGTTTGGCTTGGGTCAACAAAAGTCAAAACCGGTTTTTATCCAAACCGTTACCTATCCAAACTGGTTTTCACTTGGGAAAGGATCATTTCCAAAGTGGTTCAGTTTGGTTTTAACCAATTCCAAACCAGTTTCAACCGAGGGGCTCTCAACCGGTTTTAGCCCTACGGTCGATGTTGGAACCGGTTACGCTTCTGGTCAAAACCGGTTTGGTTCCGGGTTGAACCAAAACTGTTTTTTCTTTGGTACACCTCTAACTAGTGTCAAACCGATTGTATGTAAAATAGTACTTGTTTCATAAAAAAAAAGGTCAACTAACAAAGTCAGGAGTGTGTGTTAAAACAGAAAACATAAATCTAGGCATGAGTTTGAACTTTGGGACGGTTTTTGATATTTTTGATATCAAGTTGTCAAGTATAGTTCTAAAATTTTCAAAACTTTAGGAACCTCAACAAATTTTTAAAAAAGATTTATTTAGCTTTTAATATTGTATAATATACTTAATACATATGGATATGGACATGGTACAAGTTTTTGATTATCGGTCGGTCGGGTATCCACTAATACGATAAATATAGTTGCATTTTATTTAATAAACAAGGTTTTTTACCCCGCGTTATATGGGCGGTCGATTTAAATAGTTAACAATAGACACGACAATTGGTAAAGCCACCGTGACTCCAACGCCAACAAGGGCGGAATCCGACTATGATAGATGATCATACTGAAACGTAAATTAAAATGAGTATGTCCTAACCGTCCATATATTCGGAATTTAAGAAAACATTGTATTTTAAAATTTGTAAGTTATATATGTTAAAAATTAATTATGAAAAAAAAAGATATTAAAATCAAACTTGAAAATGAATGGAATTAATCTTGAAAATGAATGATTGCTATAGAGAGGTGTCTAATTTGAAAATTAGTTAACTACCATTGAAAAAGCCTTGAACAGTTATCTACCAATTCTAATAAAGTAAAATAAATGTGAACACTTGTTATGTTTTGGTTAATTCTCACAATTTTTTCCCTCCAAAACTAATATACCATAATATATGTAACTAGTTTTAGAGCCCGTGCCAGACACGGGATAATTCAAATTAAAAAGTTACAAGTAAAACAAATAATTACATAGCGTATATGAAAAAAATGTATTATATCTATACTTTTATCTATACAATGTGTACATAAATTGATTTCATTTATATCACAAAATTATTTTTTTAAATGAACTTAATAAAAGAATGCTCATGCAAAAACGTACCCAAGAATATTTCTTTCTATTGAAAAATTCATTCTCAATGTCATATATGTATAATTGAAATACTTTTGATTATGAACCAATTCCGGAAATAAAGTTTCTCATACGATAGTAGTTCTAACCACTCAGTCTAAATATAAAAGGAGCGTTACCTTTATTGATATATTTATCAATTTACCGCTCATTAAAGGAAAGTAGAACATTAAATTGTAACAATGGATGTTCTTTAAAAGCTATGTTTTTCTGAGCTACACCATGAAAAAGATTTTGATAAGTTTAAGAGGGCTTCTCGACTTTGTTATAATGACAACATAAAACATGTTAACCCATCCATTTTGTTAATATTTTGTTTCATATGAGCATAGTTTTACATGACATGCTTCCCATACAACGTCCTGATCACCATTGAAGGATAAATTAATGTTGACATAAATATTTCAAAATTGATAAAAGTTAGAAGCATTAATAGGCATGGTGGTGGTATGTCGAAAGTGTTCGCAATCTTTTCTTACATTTTAATAGTTGAGGGAAAAATAATCAGTTTGACAAATCCCGAACCTTTTGATTATTTTAAAAAATGCCCTTAAAAATAAATTTGAAACCCGAATCATGTTTAAAATTCTAACTTTCATACTTTTAACTTTTTAAAGTCAACACTTTGAACCCATAACAAATTTGACGATAAATCTATTTTGCATTCTCAAACTTTTAAATATACTCAAAATTTTCATTTTTGTCCCGTAACAAATTTTGACCTAAATATAGTTAATTTGTACCAAATAATCTATTTACCAACTTTTGACCCATAATATCAAATTTAAGTTCTATAAAAAAACCCAGAACAATTTTCATTTGAGAAACATGATTTGTTGTTGATTTTTGAAATTAACCAAGTATTTTGAAATATGTGGTAAAATAATATGTTAATATTTATATTTATAAAAGGGATTACTCTGTAGAATAGTAACCAAGTTTCAGAATTGTTCTAATCAGGTCACTGATAAAATAATTTGTTCTAATCAGGTCACTGAACTTCTAAAATTGTTCCAATCCTAGATATTTTACCTGAATACCAGGTTGTTTAGTCTTTTTTTAAAATAGTTTACCTGAACAGTAGGTTATTTAAGTTTTATTAAATTAATAAAATCCCATAAAACAAATGACATAAAAACAATAAAATTAATAAAGCATAACAACTGCCTTCTTTGTTCCTCCTGGTTTCTCCGATCAACAACCCACCACCACCTTAGCAAACTTAGTCGCTGACCACCCACCACCACCAAGATTGTAACACCACCAGCCAAAACCGACACCACCAACTCCTAATTTACAATGTTCCACAACTCCGAACACAATTGCAAAATGATTTCGGCCAAAAACAATCACCTCCGGAACCTCGCCTCTGAAGAAATTGTAGCCACCATCACCGACGACAACCATTTAACGCGCTAAAAACGAAGCGGTGTGATGTCCGGATCCAAAAAACGAAGGGGTTTTAGGGTTGCGATCGGAAAGACGAGAAATAGATTTTGAAACCCTCGTCGGAACTGGGCTTTGTGCCTAGGCCTTTGGGATTTGGTATGATTCTGGAAGTGCAAAGATATCAGGGTGTGGTTGACAGTGGCCGTGGTGCAATTGTTGATGGTTGCGGCCTGGCTGAGTGGTGGCACCATCCGTTGGTTAAAGATGGAGCTCTAGAGTAGTCTGTGTGAAGTTTCTAACACATGTTATGTATGTGTGTGTATATATTGATATAATATAATATATACTCTTAAATAACCTAGAGTTCAGGTTAAATACCTAGGATTTAAACAATTTTAAAAGTTCAGTGACTTGATTAGAACAATTCTGAAACTTGGTTCCTATTCTACAGAGTAATCCCTTTATAAAAATATATATATATATTATATAAATATAGTGTAAAAGGAAAGTGAATAATTATTGATTTATTACATATATCAGGGTATATTAGTTTTGGAGGGAAAAAATTGTGCGAATTAACCAAAACATGACAAGTGTTCACATTTATTTTACTTTATTAGAATAGGTAGATAAATCAATAATTATTCACTTTCCTTTTACACTATATTTATATAATATCTATATATTTTTATAAATATAAATATTAACATATTATTTTACTACATATTTCAAAATACTTGGTGAATTTCAAAAATCAACATCAAATCATATTTCTCAAATGAAAATTGTTTCGGGTTTTTTATGGAACTTAAATTTGATATTATGGGTCAAAAGTTGGTAAATAGATTATTTGGTACAAATTAACTACATTTAAGTCAAAATTTGTTACGGGTCAAAAATGAAAATTTTGAGTATTTTTAAATGTTTGAGAATTCATTATAGATTTATTGTCAAATTTGTTATGGGTTCAAAGTGTTGACTTTCAAAATACTTGGTGAATTTCAAAACTCAACAACAAATCATACTTCTCAAATGAAAATTGTTTCAGGTTTTTTATGAAACTTAAATTTGATATTATGGGTCAAAAGTTGGTAAATAGATTATTTGATACAAATTAACTACATTTAGGTCAAAATTTGTTACGGGTCAAAAATGAAAATTTTGAGTATTTTTAAATGTTTGAGAATTCATTATAGATTTATCGTCAAATTTGTTATGGGTTCAAAGTGTTGACTTTAAAATGTCAAAAGTATGAAAGTTAAAATTTTAAACATGATTCGGGTTTCAAATTTATTTTTAAGGGCATTTTTTAAAATAATCAAAGGTTCGGGATTTGGCAAACTGACTATTTTCTCTCAACGATTAAAATGTAAGACAAGATTGCGAACACTTTTAACATACCACCCCCATGCCTATTAATGATTATAACCTTTATCAATTTTGAAACATTTATGTCAACATTAATTTTTCCTTCAATGGTGATCAGAACGTTGTATGAAAAGCATGTCATGAAAACTATGCTCAACTGAAACAAAATACTCACAAAATTGGATGGGTTAACATGTTATTTTTTATGTTGTCATTATGACAAAGTCGAAAAGCCCTCTGAAACTTATCAAAATCTTTTTCATTGTGTAACTCAGAAAAACATACCTCTTGAAGAACATCAATTGTTACAATTTAATGTTCTACTTTTCTTTAATAAGTGGTAAATTGATAAATATATCAATAAAAGTAACGCCACTTTTGTATTTATACCGAGTGGTTAGTAACATCGTATGAGAAGCTTTATTTCCTAAATTAGTTCATAACCAAAAGTTTTTCAATTATACATATATGACAATGAGAATGGATTTTTCAATAGAAACAAATATTTTCAGGTATTGCACAAGCATTTTTTTATTAAATTCATTTGAAAAAATAATTTTATGATATAAATAAAATCAACTTATGTACACATTATATAGATACAAGAATAGAGGTAATACATTAATTTTCATATACGCTGTGTTATAGTTATAATTTTATAATATGAATTATTATGTGTGTGCCATGTGTGCTCTGTAACTCCCTGTAAGTATGTATGTTCATCTATGCGAAGAAATGTGTTGCAATCTCTGTGTATTATTCATTGATTGTTTCTCGTAGCTATTATTATATTATATCTTCCTTCTAATTAGATCTTCACTCCTTTATGTATTAGTTTTCCCAATCCACAAAATTAGGGCAACGTTTTGTTGGTTGTTATGCATGTATTCATTAGACATTACTGCTGGTACATTTACTGCTTATTCTTTACATCAGTGGCTCATTATCTTCATTTCATGGATCCATGTGCTTAGTTGTAGGTGATGCACTGTTTAATTAAATTGTTTCTTAGGTGGCTGCTTGTATGTCTATCGATTACTATGACAGATACTTGATTTTATGAAAAGGTCTACTACCTGATTTTGGTGTTGAAACTATACTTATAAAATGCAATTATGCAAATACACACATAATGCAATTAAAAAGTTTGAAGTTTGAAAAGTAACATATCAAGTGTGAGAAATATTGTTACTAGTTGTTGATTTATTCTTTGGAGCTAATGTATATGTGGCATTATAGAGTGTGGGTGTGAATTTGATACTAGTTGCAGACGAAACAGAAGTTAACTTTGATTTATTATGATATATGTATTCACAGGAAATTGGCTTAAATGGCTGGTGGTAGGGGAATTTACCACTTGCTGAGGAGTAGACTTCATTCTCAATCCACTGTAAGCATGATCGTCTTGTTTTAAACAATTCTCCGTTTTTGTCTCATGTGAGCCTGTGATGCCAAAAAATCCAGTTCTATGCTTTTGTTTAAAATACCTCTTTTAAGCTAACATTTTTTAAATTTCCACTTTCAAAGTATGGCATTGTTTCTAGCTGGCAATTAGATGGATTTCTTCTTATATAATGACCGTTGATTTCCATTTAGCAATTTCAAACATGACATATATATACATCTTGTCTTTCCTTATCTATGTATTTTGTTTACTGGTTGCTGCAATTACTTACAACTTATATTAAATTTAGGCCCCTCAGGTTTTGTCAACTCTAACTACAAAGAAGGATCAAGATGGTTCTGGCATGAAGTCTCTGAGAGGAATAGCACTCCTTGGAGCAGGTGTTTCAGGGCTTCTGAGTTTCACAACGGTAGTGGCTGCTGATGAGGCCGAACATGGTCTCGAGTCTCCAAGCTACCCTTGGCCCCACCAAGGCATTCTCAGTTCATATGACCATGCTTCGTAAGCTTGTTTTCTAACCAACTTTTGTTTACCTTCTTTTTATAATTACTTTATTTCTAATCCTTAGTATTGGACTGCAATGAAAATCAAAGCTGAGTTGAACCTAGTCAATAAATAGGATACAGATGGTTCCTTATTCTACCTTATGGATGCATGTTTGATTATTTTCTATGTAATGGTGCTATATTGTCAAACTTAGATTGCATGTCTCTGTTTTCTCTTAACAATTTCGTGTGGCTCGTCTTCTTGTTAGTTTCGAATAATCTGATACCTTTAGACTTTACTGCTGAAATATCGATGATGCAGTGGAATGTTTTAAACAGGGCAAGATAGGTGGGTTTGGTAAGGGTTATTTATAATAGGGGTGTGCATGAAACCAAAAAGACTAAAATAACCGAACCCAAACAAAAACCGACGTTTTGGTTTATGTTTCTGTAAAAAAATGAGTTTTCGGTTTGGTTTCAGTTTTGCATGTAGTACAAACTAAAAAACCGAACCACACCGAATTTATGTACTTTATATCTTGAATGTAAAGTAATGTACTTTATATTTTATATTCTGAATGACTGAATGCTAAGTAATTTATAAGAGTTAAAGTTATTCAACCCAATTTTTTTAGCCAAAATTTTGGTGGTTAATTAATCATTAATCAACAAAAGTATTTAGACCAAATTCATTATTGTGAGCCAGTTTTTAATTCTAGCCCAAATAACAGAATGAAAAAATCGAGCAGCTTTCCAAAACTAAAAAACCAAGTTTTTGGTTTGCTTTTAGTTTAAAACAGACCCATGCACACCCTTAATTCACAATGTAGGTCAGGTCTAGTTGACCCACAAAGACGTTTTGTTTATTTTATAACTAATAAATGCATTATCTATTAACATATAACAAAACTATTATAGTAATTATCTTAATCTTTGAGTAAAACAGTTTTGAAGGTTGTATGCGTTTTTAAAATAAACGTTGGTGAGGTTGCCTCCTTTCATTTCTAGCTAATTTTATATAATACACAAAACTGTATTGACCTATTAACAAGTAAGCGGGATGAAATGATCACCCATTGAAATTGACATCATTTTTTAATCAGGATCCGACGTGGTCACCAAGTGTACACGCAAGTTTGTGCATCGTGCCATTCAATGGGTTTGGTTTCATACCGTGACTTGGTGGGCGTTGCATACACCGAAGAGGAAACCAAAGCTATGGCTGCGGAAATCGAGGTTGTTGACGGTCCTAATGACGAGGGTGAGATGTTCACCCGCCCTGGCAAACTCAGTGACCGATTCCCTCAACCCTACGCAAACGAGCAAGCTGCTAGATTCGCTAATGGCGGGGCCTACCCTCCTGACTTAAGCCTTATCACCAAAGTAAGCCATGAGTTCATGACTCATGCTTTAACTATTCAAGGGTATTATCATCGTTTCAAATGTCAACAAGTTTATACATTTTGTTCTTCTAGGCTTGTCACAATGGATAAAACTACGTGTTTGCACTTCTGACTGGTTACCGTGATCCTCCCGCCGGTGTTTCGGTCAGTAGCGAATCTTACACTATATCTTATTACGGTTTTTCTTGGTCATCATAATAATCAACCTATAATTAATTGCAGATCAGGGAGGGTCTGCATTACAATCCTTATTTTCCTGGGGGCGCTATTGCAATGCCTAAAATGCTTAATGATGGTGCGGTTGAGTATGAAGATGGCACTCCTGCAACAGAGGCTCAGGTTGGTTATATGACTAAAATACCCTTTATAATAAACAACAAACTAAATGTGTTACTTTTTTAAAAATGTCTGGTCTAAAGGTGTAATATTTGAAAAGTATGCATGAAATCCGTAATTTGGGTAAACGTCAGCGACCATTCGTGTAAATCATTCTTTAATATATGTATTTTGAAAGTTAATATTTATTTTTATTTAATTTCTGCAGATGGGAAAAGATATTGTTTCATTTTTAAGCTGGGCTGATGAACCAGAAATGGAAGAAAGGAAACTGGTAAGTGCCCTCAAGGAAATACTTGTAATTTTAAACCGTGTAGAATAATGATATTGATTTTGGGTCGGTTTTGCAGATGGGATTCAAGTGGATATTTGTACTGTCACTGGCTCTGCTTCAAGCTGCATACTATAGGCGTTTGAGGTGGTCTGTTCTCAAGTCCCGCAAGCTCGTTCTTGATGTGGTCAACTAGAATTTCTCTCAGTCAAAGGTTTGTGACAAGACTTTGAATGAGAAATAATTGTTTTATGTATGAAAGTAGCTGTGTTTTTGGTTATTTGTTTTGTAACTTGAAAGCAAGGAATAAGGGAGCCATTTTGAAGTTATTTATTTTTTTAGTAATATTTGCAACCAAAGTTTCTACAATCATTAATAATATTTGCAGACTAAACTTCACAAAGAAAATGAGTGCAAGTGTTAATAAAGTTTCATATGCTTTATCTCAAATTGCATTTTCATAGCTGTCTTCTCTCACTAAAGTAGTTATTGTTGTAAATTGAAGATATGTAGAGTAGAATTCACAAGTGTCTTCTATTATTTTACATATGAATATATTTTATTATTTTTACACAAACACGCGCAAAATGAAGTAAAAAATGAATTGAAGGAATACATGGAACTTCTGCAAGCAAGTTTCTTGACTGATTCTATGACCATTTCCTTCTAAACAATCTTTCAACATGTATATTTACTTTAAGATATCCTTAATGAATCTCCCCTATGCAAAACTACTGATAAACCCCTTTTCGTATGTTTTTATATTTCAAGAGAAGAACTCATAGTCTTTGGCTTCAACAATGATCTGCCTTAGTCCCCCGATAGGTGATACAATCATCAAAGCAACTCCTAGTATGATACAAACCTGGAATATATGAACACTTGTCAGTCGACATGATAAACATAGGTTGAAAAAAAAAATGACTTGTGGGATGTTATGTTGCATACCCAATTGGTAATCCAAGATAAGCTCCACTTGTTTGGTTTATAGATTGTAAGCCACATGATGCAAGGTAACTAAAACCATCAAGAACACAATATACAATTAAAAACCACACATCTCATGATAAACGAAAAGAATTATAAGTATGTAAGAAGTAAGAATTTGAGTTTCTCACAAAGTATGTTGTCGGGGCGAATGCAAATCCGCCAAAGAAACCGAGAAGTCCACCGAAGAAAGGGAAGCAAATGCCAATGAACATTGTTAATGCTGTTTCCAAAGAAAGAATCATTGAATTAAGAGTCGATGCTTACGGTTCATTTGATGATGAATAGGTCGATTTTGATAATGCCCTATCTTAAACGGGCCAAATCAAAAGTTAAACTAAAAAGTTGGATTTTAATTGTGATGATATAGGTGTTTTTGTAACCGCGCTTAAGGCGTTAGTTATGGAGGTGCACAAATGTGTTTCCAGGCCCAAACCGGCTCAGTTGGGTCAACAACAATCAATATCAGCTTCTTGCCAAGCCGGATCGGGTTGGAACTGGTTTTTAACCTAAAGTCAAATAGATTTAACCATTTTTGAAACCGGGGCTTTAACGGTTCGGGTCAGGTTTGACCGGGTTCAACCCCCGGTTTCAAACTGAAGAACGTGATTTTCTTGATCTCTTCATTATGGTTACAATATATTTATAATACAAAGAAATCCCTAACTGCTAGGGATAAATCTCAATTCTAAATACAAAGATATCATCAATATAATTCAAATATAAACATTATCTATCACACCCCCGCAGACGAAGCGGGAGGTGGCCGAATGCTGAGACTGGATCGGAAATCGTCGAACAATAACTTTGGAAGACCCTTCGTGAAGATATCTGCTATCTGAAAACGTGTCGGGACGTGCACAATGCGAACCTTACCTCGACGAACTTGTTCGCGAACAAAATGGATGTCCAGTTCAATATGCTTTGTTCGTTGGTGTTGAACCGGATTACCCGACAAGTAAATGGCGCTGATGTTGTCACAGTACACCAAAGTGGCAACAGAAAGGGGACGGTGCAATTCCAGTAATAAATTGCGTAGCCAACAGATCTCCGCCACAACATTTGCAACGCCCCTATATTCAGCTTCCGCACTCGAACGAGACACCGTTGACTGCCGTTTCGATGACCAGCATAGCAGATTGTCCCCAAAGTAAACACAATAACCTGAGGTCGACCGACGAGAGGCTGGTCAACCTGCCCAGTCCGCATCGGTGTATGCGCGTAACGACGGGGCATTAGACGGACCAAGAGTTAATCCGTAGGTTTGGGTACCCCGTAAGTACCGGCGTACTCGAAGAAGAGCATTCCAGTGTGATTGTTTAGGAGCATGCATGTGAATACACAGTTGATGAACTGCATACGAGATGTCAGGCCTCATGAATGTGAGGTACTGCAGAGCACTGACGAGACTGCGATAAAGAGTTGGATCTTGAAAATCGACACCGTCGTTGTTGCTAAGCTTTGGTTTTGTATCGACCGGTGTCGGAACCGATTTGCACGAACTCATGTAAGTAGATATGATGTATCTGCACCCCGATGATAGACAAACAGGGAATTATCGCAACGACTTTGCATAAACCCCATGGTAGAAACGAAGTCCATAAACCGTTGGTACCATGCTCAGGGGGCCTGTTTAAGACCGTACAATGACTTTTTGAGTCGGCAAACGTGATCTGGATAATCATGATGCCGAAAACCCATCGGTTGATGCATGTATACTGTTTCATTTAATGTGCCATGTAGGAAGGCGTTGGTCACATCAAGTTGATGGATTGACCGGGACGCCATTAGTGCCAACGACAAAACCGTGCGGATGGTGGCCGGTTTAACAACCGGACTAAACGTCTCGCCACAATCAACACCCAACTGTTGGTTTTGACCATCACAGACCAACCGTGCTTTGTAACGTTCTAGTGAACCATCCGATTTGAATTTATGGCGAAAAAGCCACATGCTCCGTATTATGTTCATATCCGGTTGGCGCGGGACTAATTCCCACATCTTATTTTTAATAAGGGCATCAAATTCAACATTCATTGCTTGGCGCCATTCCGGTGTGGACAAGGCAATTTTAGGATTTCGAGGTAGAGGTACGGGGGAGGTAGTGTTGAGATTGAATGATTGTCGTGGTTTTAGAATACCGTCCATCGATCGCGTTCGAATGGTACGGTGCGCAGGAGCCGGAAGAGTTTGTTGAGGCTGTGGTGGTATAACAGGGGGCTGAGTTGGTGGTTGTTGCTGGGCCTTAGGGATAGAGGGTTGTTTGGGACGGCGAGAGTATGTTTGAGTGATGGGGTGAGTAGATTGGGTGAAGGATGGTGGGCCATGGGTTCTGTATGTGTAGAGGGTGAGAGAGGGTTAGGTTGAGATGAGGATTGTGATAATGGATTGTGATCAACATGTTCCCAATGGGTCGGGTGTATGTTGTCGGTCATAAATTTATAAGTTTGAAGAGAGGGACGGGTAACGTTTTTGAAGGGGAAAACGTTTTCATCAAATTGTACATGATGAAATATAATTATTTTATTAGTGGATAAGTCTAGGCATTTGTACCTGCGATGTTGGGTGGGGTGCCCAAGGAAAACGCAAGGTTTTGATCGATGTTGTAGTTTGTGGATGGTGGTGTGAGGGATTAACGGGTACCATAGACACCCGAACACGCGGAGGTGTTCGTAGGATGGTGATCGGCGAAATAGGATGTGGGTTGGTGTGTTATTATTAAGTAGTTTGGAAGGGAGAATATTTATTAGGTATGTGGCGACCTCTAGCGTGTGATGCCAGAAGGTGTTGGGTAGGTTAGATTGAGCTAGGAGGGTACGGATGATGTTATTGATAGAGAGGATTTTGCGTTCCGCTTTACCATTTTGGGAAGAGGTATAAGGGCAAGCAAATCGAAGTGTCATTCCGTTTTGGTGAGAAAAGGTTTGAAAGGAATTATTAGAGTATTCCTTCCCGTTGTCACATTGAAATTGCTTAATTTTACATTCGAATTGAGTTTCGATTAGGTTGAAAAATTGTTTAAAGGTGGGAAACACTTGGGATTTGTGGCAAAGTGGGTAGGTCCATAAAAAATTGGTGAAGTCATCGACAAACAGAATGTTATATCGATGGCCATCGGTACTACTAACGTCTAACGGGTGAGGTCCACAAGTCACTATGCAATAAATCAAATGGCATGAAAGTGGAAGTACTAGAATTAACAAATGGTAGTCTAACACTTTTACCAAAAACACAAGATTGACAAAGTTTAGAACTAGTCTTATTACATTGAATAAAATTTGAATTCCTAAGTGACTTTATTAAATCAAGACCCGGGTGACCCAGGTGTTGGTGCCATACGTCTTGGGAGATGGCAGTAAGCGAAGATGGTGATTGAATCTTGGATAGGATCTGTGGTGTGAGAGGATAGAGGTCCCCGGTGCTATTGCTGCGTAGGATACGTGCCTTGGTCTTGAGATCCTTCATAAGAAAACCATACGGGTCGTATTTAATCGAGACTTGGTTGTCGGTTGTAAGGCGACGGACCGACAACAAGTTTTTGATAATATGAGGTGCAAGTAAAACATTGTTTAATTTAAGCGGAGGGTAGGGTGGTGGTAGGGTTTGATTGCCATGGCCGGTTACCGGAATGGAATTACCGTCACCAACTATGATGTTTTGTAAAATACCCGTATTAGAAAAAGACGAGAAATTACTTGTATTGTTCGTCATGTGATTAGAGGCACCGGTGTCCATGTACCAAGGTTGCTCTGGGGGGTAAAGCGACATAGTATGTAGAGCTTAGTCTATGTCGGTCGGTGTGTATCCCATGGGATATGCCTGAGCCGGTCTCGGACCTAATATTCCTTGACCCGTGTTCGAGGTGGGTGGTTTGTTTGAAGTCGGGTAGGGACATGGTGGTGTGGCTGCCCACTGTTGCCAAGTTGGTTGAAGTTGTGGAGCGTTTGGCCACTGTCCCAAGAATGGAGCCCATGGAACGTACCCGAGCTATTGAAACGGGTCGCGTCCCAGAGCAGAATACCCACGGCCACGTCTTCATCCCCGGCCGTGGGCCCGACCCGTCCACGATCGTTGCTGCTGCCGTTGAAGTGTTCCTGGCAGGTTGAGTAGTCTTGCTGCTGTTGTTGGTCCGGTTTCCCAGAAGCTGCGAGGGCTTGGCCGGCCGATTGAGAAGATTGCAACGCCTGTGCCTGTCGTTCGGTTTCTTCCCACGAAGCTTTGACCGGACGGTATTAAAATCCGGGAGAGGTTAGGTGTTCCGGATGATGGCAAGTGGCATATTGTTCTGATAAACCCCCGAGAACCTTAAGAACCAATTGAGTGTTTGAGAGTGGCACGTCAACGTTTGAAAGCTGATCGGCAATGAATCCGAAAAAGTCGGACCATGTGTTGTATTGAACGTTTTCATTGTCGAGAGTTATCGGGACGAAGTTTTTGATGTTTGAAACCGTGACGGCCGGATGGATTTTGGATTCCATGAGGGAGAATGTGATCGGAGATAGGCAGAGGATTGATGAGAGGAATGCCGACAGGGAGAAAAGAAAAAAATCGACAAGGGTTATTTCAATGGCTGTGATACCATGAAGAACGTGATTTTCTTGATCTCTTCATTATGGTTACAATATATTTATAATACAAAGCAATCCCTAACTGTTAGGGATAAATCTCAATTATAAATATAAAGATATCTATCAATATAATTCAAATATAAACATTATCTATTACAAACTATAGAGTTAAACCCAAACCGGTTTTTTTCACCTCTAGTTAGTTATTTACTTATTATACAAAATTGGCTGAAGTTTACGAGCGCAACCCGTCAACCTCATAAAAAAATATTATTTTGGCTTTAGCTTGTTTTCACTTGTCACCTGAAAAGATTTTCAAAGGAGAATTCTAGGGACACCCACACCTTTTTGCTAAAAAACCAATTAATACGCCCCATATAGGGCTATATGGGACGTATAGGGTCACATATATCCCCCCCGGTATAGTTCTATATGGGGTGTATATGACCCCGTATAGGGCTTATAGGGGGAGGGGGGGCGTCTAAGTGTCCCTAGACCCTAGTAGGACCCTTTTTAAAAGGTTCACTTACCAACATAAAGATTCCTCGTAATAAAGCGAAGCATAAAGCTAGGGGTGAAATATAAATTCTTGACAAGTACCGTTTCTATCATATCAAATACAGGCATTGCATAAATCTGCACACACAAATATAATAAGATTAATAAATAAATAAATAAATATAAGAAACTTTAGATTGGTTTGGCATAGATAGATTATGAACCTGATAGCTTCCAATAACATGGATAACAACAAACAAATTAGCCATAGCTATGAGCCATGTAGGCTTCTCTAAACTGATGAGAATATTGTCCGAAACCTGGTTTCCAAACACATAATATCCTATAATTGCAACCGGAAAATAGCAAATGGCGACAACCATATAAGCAACAACCACGCCTTTCCACATTGGACCCTTTGAAGGCATCTCGGGTGTCGAAGGAATTGTGGCTTGAATTTCCAACACCACGTTGTGACCCGCGAATGCAAATGCCACGTTACCCAATGCACTGAAGAAGTTAAACACTTCATCTGCTGTGCTGTTTGATTTAATTGCGTAGTCTACGTTTGGCTGCACGCCCTTGCTCACAGACGCGGACCATGCAATTGTAGAGTAGCTGCATCACATTATCAATATCAGTTCATATCATTTACTCTTTTTCTTTTAACTGCTTTTTAAATTAATTAAAAAGAAAAATTCAAAGTTCAAGATCATTTTAATAAAAGGAAGAATGACTAAAGAGTTAAGTGTCATTTTAATACACAACTTTAATATCAGTTTTGAATTTATTGCAAATGACTACCTCATTTTTCTAAAACTTGCAATTTTAGTACTTTTTCAAGCCTCGTCTATTTTGTCCGTTAAGTTAGTGGCAAATTAGTAATCTTGATTATTTTATTTATTTTCTCTTTTGAGTCAAGTGCTATTTTCATACATATGGTTTGTTTAATTATGCAACTTTAGTACCTTTTTTTTAAATTTATTACAACTGAATACTTTTGTTAGTTTTAAATTTTATTGCAACTTGATACTTTTATTAGTTTTGGATAGATAGTCAAATCAAAAGAGACATTACATATTACAATTAAATTTAAAACTAATAAAAGTATCTAGTTGCAATAAATTCAAAAAAAGATGCTAAAGTTGCATAATTGAACAAACCACGGGTATGAAAATAACACTTAGCTCAAAAGAGAAAATAAATAAAATAATCAAAATTACTAATTTGCCCCTGATTTAACGGACAAAATAGACGGGGTTAGAAAAAAGTACTAAAATTGCAAGTTTTAGAAAAGTGAGGTAGCCATTTGCAATAAATTCAAAACCGATACTAAAGTTGCGTAATTGAACAAACCACAGGTACTAAAATGACACTTAACTCGTGACTAAAATATCAATTTGAGAATTTATTTTAAAAAAGCCCTAATACCTTTTTTTATTACTCAAATAGCATTTGACTTTATTTAATTAAGAAATTAGTTCTAAATGATCCAATCTGTCGTGTAAGATTGAAATTTGTTGTGCCAGATTGAGATATGTACGCCAAAATGATACATGACACGCCCGGGGTGATCGGTAAATTCATTATTTGTCAAGGCTATTCTGTAAATCAACTCTTTCAAAATGACTATTCTTTCACAATGACTGATAAAAAAAGGTTTGGTCAAATGTTCATTTTCGTGATATTCCCTACAACTAACTCAACCCGACCCGTTTTTATAAAGAACAGGTCAAAACCGCATAGTACCTGAGAGACATGACGGCTGCAGCCAACGACACACCCGAAATGGAATTAAAATTGGGGAGATGCGAAAGCACGAAATGAACCGAAGCAAAGATCATGATAAAGTATGTTAACTTTATGTCTTTACACTTATCATCACAAACCAGATCATGAAACTTTTTCAAAGACTTGCCACCAGTAACCATATACACAATATTCACCCCGACTTCAACGATCAGCTGCTGCGGGACCACTACGTAAAGACCGAGTTTTTCCCCAAACGCGTGCTGCCCGAGCTCATGGTACCGATCAAACCGCTTTCCAGGCACCATTTCATGCATTTCAACCATTTGCCATAATGTGTATAGCGTTACAACCCATGATATTACTAGTACTGATACACCTGGACCCCTGAAGTTAATATTCATAACAATAGTTTTTAATTTTTTTTAGTGGCGGACCCAAAAATTTTTATGTATTGTCATTAAAGATCGAAAAACCGACAACTGACCAGCCAAGCTCGGACATAGCATACGGGAGACTGAGAACACCGGCTCCAACCATGGCAGTGACATTGTGGAAGGCGGAGTACCACCATTTGGCGTTGCGGGATGAGGTGACCGGGAGCCATTCGTCGATGGCTCGCTCGTGATCGGTTCGGTTGTCAACCTGTGATCATAAAGATTTGAATAAAATTAAAATAAAAAAAGAAAGAACAAGAGTTAAGAAAGGAAGACATACCAAGGGAGTTGTTAATGTCATATTGTTTAAAGATAAGAAATATATGAATATGAATATAATTGAAGGTGTGGTTTTAATTTGTATGTAAATAAATAATGAAACCAAACACCTTATTTATTAATTGGGGTTCATGTGTCTACGTCTGCTCACGCTTATATAGAAAAAACGTGAGAAACTTCACTTTTCCATTCTATCACCATCAACATCAATATCTGCCTTTGTTGGACTTTTTTTGTTTTTGTTTTTAATATCGTCATCAACTTTTTGTTAATCTCTTTAGAGTAAAATGTGTTATTTTTGTCGTTGTGGTTTAGCAAATAACGCCAATTTAATCCAAAAAGTTTATTTTTTATACATAGACCATCCACGTTTTTCAATTTTTGTCACTTACATCCAAATCGCTAACCCCGTTAAATTGAATAGTTAAGTCAGGGGTAGACATGTCTTTTCACTCTTTCTTTATTATATGAGTAAAGTGTCAAAATCGTCCCTAAGGTTTGGTCACATTTGCGTATTTCGTCCAAAAATATTTTTTACCAATTTCACTCAAATTGCTAACTCGGTCTAAATTCAACGTTAACTCAGGGATGCTACTGTCATTTTACATGTTTGTTTACATTATTATTATTATTATTATTATTATTATTATTATTATTATTATTATTATTATTATTATTATTATTATTATTATTATGTGATTGTTCGATGACATAAATAACATCTCACGATTCCTATGTTTGAATCCAATATAGTATGCGTTTGTTTATTCTTTATTATTTTTAGTCATATAAAGGGTTTAGCTCAGTGTACTAATAATAATAATAATAATAATAATAATAATAATAATAATAATAATAATAATGCAAACAAACATGTAAAAGGACAATAACACCCTTGAGTTAACCTTTTGATACCGCGCAAAACAATTACTGATTCCCACTACTATTGCATATTCAGCTAAGGCAGACTGGATCTGGAATTCTTGATACAAGTTGTTAAGGTTCTCATATATCATTTATTAATAATGAAATCTTTGATTTGATGGTATCTTAATGGCTTCAATCTTATATTCAACAGGAATATCCTTTTGAGGCCAACAAGTCAATAATATATGCCAGCCTGGCCCTTTTAAGTTTCGTGTTTTTGCTTGTCAAATAATTCTACCTATTAATTTAAAATCGTAGAAAAGAAAAATCAAAAGTCGTTTAATACTTGTTTCGATTCTTCTGTGTATATTCAAGACATTGCACATGGATACAATTAAGTATTTGGGTTTTGATAAAAGAAGTATATGTGGGTATTGTTGAGTTTACATCAATTTTCCCCGAGCTTCTAATAATACGGTTTGAGTTGGCTCGACTTGTAATCTTCAATCCAAGTTTGAAACTGAGCTCGTATTCAACTCGAGTGAATGCGCTCGTTTATTTTGAATTCTAGTGATTTTTATGTTTTTGATACAAGTATCAAATAATAAGTTAACAAATATTGTATCAAATTATATCTTTCAATAAGGTACAAAAGTATGGATATAAGAACATCAAGGTAGAGTTTTATCGAAACAAGCTACCGTCAACTTCAGTAATGTTTACACGAGCTAAATAGCTTGAGTCACGTAGCTGAATTACAAACAAGTTACGAAAGATGAGCTAGTTGGACAACCTAAATTACTCAAATATTATGTCTTTTCATATAAGTTATAATAACAAACTTTCGTATTATGTAGGTATTAAATCAAAAGTCATCACTTGTTTATTTATTAATTAAACCTTAAATATATAAGATTGCTTTAGACAGACGTGTATTAGGAAATTTCCATTTCGTAGGGGAAGTCAATAAACGGGGTGGCTGCTACCGGTTAGGAATCTCAAATTGCGTTACCCAAATGCTCACGACACGATACCAAAATAATAATTAATTGATAGATGAAAGATTGTGTTTAAACTTGGCTAATTCAAACAAAACTATTGTGATTGCTTTCATTTTGAAAAATTAAAATAATTAATAGTATTCAGTATTCACGTCTTTTTCAAACTCATGGTGCTCAAAACCAGTACTCGGCGGTAGGAATGTTGGATGTGAGTTTCATATTTTAATCAAAATAGACGGCTTTTTGCAATCGTAATTCACCGCCCGGTTAATGCATTTCCTGTGTATACAATATCATAATCAAATAAGACAAGAAAATTTTTACAAAGACCGAGGATGTTTTTGTATGTTAAAACAAAGTACTCGTAATACTTTAAATACAAAGGGAGACAAAAATAAGAAATGTGAGAATGATTTGTAACCACACAAAAAACCCTTCAAAAAAAATTCCAAAACATTAATAAAAAATTCATAACTCAAAATATAAATAAAAAATAAAAAAGTTTAAAAACCAAAAATGTTTCCCTCTTCATTCTCGTTCCAAAAAATAAATAAAATAAAAAAACTCCGAAAAGACACAATACAGAGACAAAAGACACAATGACGAAAATGAACAAAAAACACAATTATAACTAAAAAAAGATACAATAAATCGCAAAATATAACACAATGTTGAGTAATATAACACAATATCAAGAAAAGATACACAATGTCAAGGAAAAAAAATACAATCAATGACGAAAATAAACACAAAACACAATGATAAACAAAAAGACACAATGGTCTTTTTCACTCAACATTGTGTCTTTTTCGAGTTTCTTTTTTTTAAGAACGAGGAAGACGGTGAACCATTTTTGTTTTTTTATTAAATTTTGAGTTATAATTTTTTATTTATTTATTTTTAATTTTTTGAAGGTTTTTTTAGGACAAAACGTGCTTTATGTTTGAACGTTTTCAGTAGACATCCTTTAGCAAAAGTAATAGCAGAAAACATACATTATGTTTCAAATCCCTATTGTGTTACGTCCTTTAACACTAACCCCGTTAATTTTTTTCGTTAAATCTAGTCATGTGTGCCTCACATGAGGGTAACTTAGTCATTTTACCACTTGAGGGGTTACTTCTGTAATTAGCTTAAAAATTTGGTCTTTGAATAAATAAATATAAAACTCTTTTTATCCCTAATCTTCATCCCCATTCTCATTCTCAACTCCTCATATGCACCACCGCACCCACTACATCCGACCGCCACCAACAACACTTGGCACCAACTGTATCCCACCACCATCGTCATCTTCATCGATGTAGCCGTATCCCATTCCCATTCTCATTCCCCTCTTCTTCCCCCTCATCGAAGCCTAACCATACCACAATTGAAACCCTAGATCTGTGTTAGAATAAACCAAACTCCACCACAAGTGAAACGCTATTTTAAATCGATGGCAGCTACCGTGGTTGGAGGTTGAGGCGGAGCCGGCGGTGGTTGCAGGTGGAGGCAGAGTCGGCGGTGGTTGTAGGTGGAGGCGGAGCCGGCGGTGGTTGGAGGTGGAAGTGGAGCCGATGGTGGTTGTAGGTGGTGGCGGATCTGACGGTGGTTGCAGGTGGAGGCGGAGCCGGCGGTGGTTGTAGGTGGTGGTGTGCTACGACGGCTGTGATGGTGTTGCGGGTGGTGGTGGATATTATAGAGAGAGGAGAAGTAAGATAGGATATGGTGAGTGGTGATGGTTGGTAGATGAATGAAAGAGGTTATTATTTTTTTTTGTTTTTGTTAAAAGTTTTTTCTTTTATTTTAGTTTTAATTATTAAATATATATATAAGAAATTGCAAAACTACCCTCATGTGCATTGCACGTAACTGGATTTAACGAGAAAAATTAACGGGGTTAGTGTCAAAGGACATAACATGATAAGGATTTAAAACATAATGTATGTTTTCTACCATAACTTTTGCTAAAGGACGTCTACTGAAAAAACATTCATACGTAAAGGACGTTTTTTGCTATTTTGTCATTTTTTTTGTGTTGTTATAAATCCTTCTTATCCTTCTCATTTTTGTCTCCCTTTGTAGAATAACTTGACCCATACTTTATATCTCTATAAAACATACCAAATGAATCTTTTATGTAGGGGTAGAAAATCACAATGATTTAGGTGAAACGTTTCAATATCACTCACCCCCGCCAGATGGATGCACCTTTGGGACACCTAGGGGTGAGCAATTCGCGATTCCGAACCGCTAGAACCGGGGAACCGGAACCGAACCGGTAGATCCGAACCATATTATTGTATTTCGGGTCCGGTTCCGGTTCTTAAATTTGGCTAAAAACGGTTCCCGGTTCGGTTCCGGTTAGAACCGGCGGTTCCAGGCATAGAACCGCTAGAACCGGGTTAGGTTTAAACTTTGAAGATTATATATAAAATCCTATTTATTTAGTAGGCTTTCATACTTCCATGTACGAGCAACCATCCACGTTCTCACTTTCCCGGTTACATTAAATCCCTTACAATATCATAAACAACAATCATCTTCCACGACCCTAAATCTGTTTTAAAAAATAATGGTTTTCTGAAATATTTAGAGTTATTCTAATCTATTTTCAATCCCCTTCATTAAAATATAATATGTTGATATGATAATGTTTTATTTTATGGGTTGTCGCTTGTTTCTTGCACCTTCTAATATTTCATATTAGAATTTTAATTGAAAACCGGTTCTGGTAAGAACCGGTTACACAAGAACCGTTCAACTAGGTTCCAAACCGAAACCGTTAAAATACGATTCGGTTCTAGTTCTTATATTCAACATTTAACGGTTCCGGTTCCGGTTCGGTTCTCGCGGTTCTGAACCGTTGCACAGCCCTAGGGACAGTCTAGGGGCTTTGCCCTTTAGAGTTGTCGAGGTTCCATGATGTTCAAAATCATAGCAGAATATTTATAAACTAATTATTTTACACCTAACAACTCCAATCAATGTTTATTTCAATTTCTCATCTGGTCTTAAATATATCTTATTATACTAAATGATATTTTTTATACTAAAATCACCAATATGTCGCATTCCTTGTTAACGAATCATCTAATAATTTAACTTTGTTGGAGGTCCTTGGGCTTGCATGCTGCCTATCTAACGCTTCGATGGCATAAAAGGTCTAAAACAACACAAGTTTTCATGAAGAAAGTTCAATTACATGAACAGACGCGGAGGAAGGAAGAAGAAAGTGTGAAGGGGGAGGGGAGAGAAATGGAGTGATACACGAGGAAGGGAATAGCCAACCAACTTAAAGGAAAGAGGAGGACTAACACATGATCAACATCTACAAAAGTCGGTAACCATACTATGGGATTGTAGGGGTATGGTACTAAACCCGGTTTTACGACCCTAAATTTATTATGTTTAGCTTATTTTATTATATGGACTAATACAATGTTATTGGGCTGAGGGGGTTTTGTGGAGGTAACCCTAACTGGGCTAGGCCCAATAGGGTACCATGATGGTGGCCATGAGGCTCCCTATATAAGGAGGTCTCCACCTCCTTATTAGGGGTTGGTCATTCTCAATAAGAGCCACCACCATATTTTTGTGTCTGTGAACAAGAGATCCTGGAGATTTCTTAGCGGTCACCTCCACACCCCCAAAAAGTCATTGCAGATCCCAACCAGCCGGAGAAGAAGATCAAGACGTGGTTCGTTCATCTTGAAATCCGTGGAAACATCGTCATGGATCAGGTCAGATTCATCTCGTGCTTCGACATTGGCGCCATCCGTGGGACGGCAATGAACCACGCTTCGCTTCTCGTCTCGACCCTCCGATCTGTTCATCAATATCTCGGGTCTACGGTTTCTTCTTTCAGATATGTTCTATGGAAATCCAAAAATCCGTAGATCTAAAAAATACTTCCAGATCTGGAAATACACAGGAAGAAATACCACCAAACTTTTGGGGAAAACCATTAGATCTGTGTTTTTTCTAAGTGAAATATACCAAATCTAGTTATGATTTTTTCAGATCTGGGTTCGTTTGAGCAACAGTCACACTTCATATTCATAGATCTATAAATCCTATTAGATCTGTTGGTTTTACATAAAACCTACCTGATGTGGATATTCAAAATCTCTAGATCGGGCGCGCCACCGCGGATCAAAATCGCTCCCTGTGGATCAACTTCGGATTCCGCATGCGCGCTCCCGGCGATCACTCTACGCCACAGCGGGTCGCATGCGCGCTCCCGGCGATCACTCTACGCCACAGCGGGTCGCATGCGCGCTCCCGGCGATCACTCTACGCCACAGCGGGTCGCATGCGCGCTCCCGGCGATCACTACACGCCACAGCGGGCCGCATGCGCGCTCCCGGCGATCACTCTACTCCACAGCGGGTCGCATGCGCGCTCCCGGCGATCACTCTACGCCACAGCGGGTCGCATGCGCGCTCCCGGCGATCACTCTACGCCACAGCGGGTCGCATGCGCGCTCCCGGCGATCACTACACGCCACAGCGGGCCGCATGCGCGCTCCCGGCGATCACTCTACTCCACAGCGGGTCGCATGCGCGCTCCCGGCGATCACTCTACGCCACAGCGGGTCGCATGCGCGCTCCCGGCGATCACTCTACGCCACAGCGGGTCGCATGCGCGCCCTCGGCGATCACTCTACGCCACAGCGGGTCGCATGCGCGCTCCCGGCGATTACTCTACGCCACAGTGGGTCGCATGCGCGCTCCCGGCGATCACTCTACGCCACAGCGGGTCGCATGCGCGCTCCCGGCGATTACTCTACGCCACAGCGGATCGCATGCGCGCTCCCTGCGATTACTCTACGCCACAGCTCACGCATATCACATGCTCATGAAGACAGCCAAAACCTATGCTCGTGGCGCATATCACATGCTCACGCATCACGCATGCTCACGCGTATCACGTATGCTCACGCATACCACATATGCTCACGCATCACGTATGCTCACGCATCACGTATGCTCACGCATATCACATGCTCACGCATCTCATATGCTCACGCATCACATATGTTATTGGGCTTCACGTATGCTCATGCATATTAGATGCTCACGCATCATGCACGCTTACGCACCACATCTGCGCGTGAGAATAAAGGAGACATTGCGCAGGCCGCGCGTAAGCGACATAACAAATGAACAGTCTAATCCAAATCAGGATAAGAACAACCATGATTGTACTTATATGGCTACGCGCCATACTTAAAGGTTGGGAATCCTTATAATATCCCATATGGCTACGCGCCATACTTAAAGGTTGGGAATCCTCATAATATCCCATATGGCTACGCGCCATACTTAAAGGTTGGGAATCCTAATAATATCCCATATGGCTACGCGCCATACTTAAAGGTTGGGAATCCTCATAATATCCCATATGGCTACGCGCCATACTTAAAGGTTGGGAATCCTCATAATATCTCATATGGCTACGCGCCATACTTAAAGGTTGGGAATCCTCATAATATCCCATATGGCTACGCGCCATACTTAAAGGTTGGGAATCCTCATAATATCCCATATGGCTACGCGCCATACTTAAAGGTTGGGAATCCTCATAATATCCCATATGGCTACGCGCCATACTTAAAGGTTGGGAATCCTCATAAACCCATAGGCCACGCGCCAAGCTTAAAGGTTGGGCACACCTCATAATTTGCCCGAGGATGGGAACCATGCAATACATCCACTTTTAGTTGATATGTTTTTGCAGGTTCGGCTACGAGCCGCACAAACACCTATGACATCATTATTATTATCTGGCCATTTGTGCCTCCATTATTATTTTGAAAACAGGCCGGGATATTCATCCTGTGCGGAGGAGGCCCTTGTGGGCCAGTCATTATCATCATTTTATAGCTCGTAAGTCGCCTCGCGCGCAAGCTTTTATTATTCTTATAGCTCGTAAGACGCCTCGCGCGCAAGCTTTTATTATTCTTATAGCTCGTAAGACGTCACGCGCGCAGGCTTCATTATTCTCATAGATCCGTAAGTCGCCTCGCGCGCAGGCTTCATTATTTTTACAGCTCGTAAGTCGCCTCACGCGCACAAGCTTTATTATTCATATAGCTCGTAAGACGCCTCGCGCGCAAGCTTTTATTATTCTTATAGCTCGTAAGACGCCTCGCGCGCAAGCTTTTATTATTCTTATAGCTCGTAAGACGCCACGCGCGCAGGCTTCATTATTCTCATAGATCCGTAAGTCGCCTCGCGCGCAGGCTTCATTATTTTTACAGCTCGTAAGTCGCCTCACGCGCGCAAGCTTTTATTATTCTTATAGCTCGTAAGACGCCTCGCGTGCAAGTTTTTATTATTCTTATAGCTCGTAAGACGCCACGCGCGCAGGCTTCATTATTCTCATAGATCCATAAGTCGCCTCGCGCGCAGGCTTCATTATTTTTACAGCTCGTAAGTCGCCTCACGCGCGCAAGCTTTATTATTCTTATAGCTCGTAAGTCGCCTCGCGCGCAAGCTTTTATTATTCTCATAGCTCATAAGTCGCCTCGCGCGCAAGCTTTATTATTCTCATAGCTCGTAAGTCGCCTCGCGCGCAGGCTTTTATTATTCGGCGTGCTATATCTTATTCATGCTAGTGCACCATCATTATCATAAAAACCACAACACGTCACCATCATGAAGAAAACCTCCCAAAACTCAAAGACAATAAAGATAAGGCCGAAGAAAAGGGAAAAAACCGCCTCACGCCCTAACACACCTCATAAAGTCCAACGCTCCACCTAAACGCTTGCGCGCCCAGGAGCAACGCTGGACTTGGGGGGCCTTGTAGGGGTATGGTACTAAACCCGGTTTTACGATCCTAAATTTATTATGTTTGGCTTATTTTATTATATGGACTAATACAATGTTATTGGGCTGAGGGGGTTTTGTGGAGGTAACCCTAACTGGGCTAGGCCCATTAGGGTACCATGATGGTGGCCATGAGGCTCCCTATATAAGGAGGTCTCCACCTCCTTATTAGGGGTTGGTCATTCTCAATAAGAGCCACCACCATATTTTTGTGTCTGCGAACAAGAGATCCTGGAGATTTCTTAGCGGTCACCTCCACACCCCCAAAAAGTCATTGCAGATCCCAACCAGCCGGAGAAGAAGATCAAGACGTGGTTCGTTCATCTTGAAATCCGTGGAAACATCGTCATGGATCAGGTCAGATTCATCTCGTGCTTCGACAGGGATGATAACTAAAGCTGACTTATTGTAAAAGTGCTGCATTAAAAACATAAAATAAAGCATTTTGAATCGAAAATAGGCATTGTTGTCGTCGTTTTGATAGTACATTTGGTCATTTAATAATCTCCGATGTCTGCAACGTATCGACTATGTGTAATTGCTCAAGAGTTGTGCGGATTAATACTTGGTAATGCAAGGTTAACCCTTTACAACTCAACTAGTCTTAATTGGTATTTTTATGTATGATGCAAAGGTTATTTTTACTAAAATATCAAGGGCAATTCACTTAGTAATTTAAGGGATTGTCTCATCTTTAAAGTGAGTTATCTTATAAATATTTATTGTAAACCACTTGTTTACATAAAATGATGTTTTAGTGGAGATCATGAAGTTATGCATATCTCTTTCTTTAATTTTCATGGATTAACATGACTTTGGAATAAGGTGTTAATCCCACATTTAATCACCATAGCAAGCTCACATCAAATGTTTACTAACTAATTGTTAAACCATGTAAAGAGTAGTTTGAACCAAGATAATACGCTTTTATCTTTGATCTTCTATCTAAAAATATTATCTTTTAATTTATGTCTTTAATTTCTTTCTAAAAATTTACTTGTCAAACCAAAACCAATATGATATTCACTTCCGGTTGAAATAAATATAACGATTTAGTAGTAAAAATCAAATAAGTGTGTCCGTGGATCGATACTTGGCTCTTATATATACTTTATTGCATAATACATATACGATAGATACACTTGCCTATTTGTGTGTGGTTTAGTTAAGATAGTAATCATTTTTATAAATTTAAAACTCGACATTGTGTGAACAAAACCTTTGAAAAAGTTAACCTTTTCATATACCCACACACCGCATCAATGAGTCTACTAGTATAACACACTAAACCACATTTCCTTATACATGGGTTTAAGTGGATTGATAAGACAAAGAAGTTATTGTCTTATAAGTTTGATATGAACGATATGGAGGATGTAGATGTTATCATAGGTATGATCATAAAAAGGAATGACAATGGTATATATAAGACGCGACCTCATTACATTGAGAAAGTATTGAAGAAATTCAATATGTTTGATTGCCCTCCAGTTAGTAAGAAGTTATTGTTTTATAAGTTTGATATGAACGATATGGAGGATGTAGATGTTATCATAGGTATGATCATAAAAAGGAATGACAATGGTATATATAAGACGCGACCTCATTACATTGAGAAAGTATTGAAGAAATTCAATATGTTTGATTGCCCTCCAGTTAGTACTCCTAAAGATCCTAATATCAAACTTAGAAGACAATAACTTCTTTATCTTATCAATCACTTAAACCCGGATAAGATAACAAGAAATTAAGTATTTCCTTCAAGATTCCGTTTTTCCTTTCAGCCTCACCATCTTGTTTATTATGTATAAGTAACCGTGGTTTAGTGTATTATACTAGTAGACTAATATACAGTGAATCATAATACTCTCCACCTCTAACGGGCAATCGTTGAAGGACATGACGAGTAAGTTTGACAAGCTGGAGAAATTCAGAGGCCAAGACTTTCGCAGACGGCAAAAGAAGATGCACTTCCTTTTGACTACCATGAAAGTGGTGCGCGTGTTGAGTACGCCCATGCCAGTGGTTGAGGAAGAAGAAAACCTGGAACAAATTAGGAAGAAATCAAAATGGGAGAATGACAACGACATCTACATCGGCCTTATTCTGAATGGGTATGTATGATTTGTTATTTGATTTGTATCAAAACATTGAAACGCTAAGGAATTGTGGGATATACTTGAAGCCAAGTATATGGCAGAAGATTCTTTGATTAAGTAGTTTCTTGTGAGTAATTTTAACAATTACCAGATGGTTGATTCCAAGTCTGTTGTGGAACAACACCATGAAAATTGTGTCGAATTTTAGGGTAGTTTTCCCAAAACAAGATGAACATGTATGAATCCATTTATGTTTCATCAATCATTGACAAGTTACCCCCTTCATGGAAATATTTCAAACACAATCTGAAACACATGAATGGTTAATTAGGTTTGGTTGAACTTGGAAGTCACTTCAGAATTAAAGAGGGTTTGAGAACATTTGAAATTGTTGATTTCAATGATGTTAAAAAAACAGCTGGTCAATCTGTTAACATGGTTGAGGACATTAGACCATCAAGGGTAAGAATAAGTACGAAGGAAAACGTAAGATTCAAAGAAATAACAACACGGGTCCAAACAAGAAGGCAAAAGAGGGCTGTTGGAAATGTGGCAAACGGGCCACCTTAGGAGGGACTGCCGGGTTGGGAAAGTGAAGAATAATGGTCCAAAGAATAAGCATGATGCAGGTCTAAGTGGGTCTAAGAACTAAGAAAAGCAACAAGATCAGATTTAGAACACAATTTTAATTAGATTGAAAATTATGTTTTGCTAATTTGTGATTCATTTTTTTGTACACGATGATGATATTGCTTAGTGATTCGGGTGCAACTAGCCATGTGTGCATTAATTCAATTCAAACCATTGAAATTAATGCACTCATGGCTAGTTGCGCTCGAATAAATCCACCAACCAGCATCATCCTGTATAAAAAATGATTCGGAAATTAGTGAAACATAATTCCCAACCTAATTAAAATTGTGTACTAAATTCTGACCTTGTTGCTTTTCTTGGTCCTTAGACCCACTTGGACCTGCATCATGCTTGTTCTTTGGACCATTATTGTTCACTTTTCCAACCTGGTAGTCCGTCTTAAAGTGACCCGGTTTGCCACATTTCCAACACCCCTCTTTTGCCTTCTTGTTTGGACCTGTGCTATTGTTTCCTTGAAACTTACGTTTCCCTTTGTACTTATTCTTACCCTTGGATGTTCCAACTTCCTCAATCATGTTAACAGATTGACCAGCCTATTTTTTAATATCATTGACATCAATAATTTCAAATATTCTCAAGCCCTCTTCAATACTGAAGTGACTTCCAAGTTCAATCAAACTTAATTCACCATACATGCGTTTTAGATTGTGTTTGAAATCTTCCATGAAGGGGGTAACTTGTCAATGATTGATGAAATATAAATGGATTGATACATGTTCATTTTGTGTTGGAAAAATTGCCCAAAAATTCGACACAATTCATGGTGTTGTTCCACAACAGACCTGGACTCAATCATCTGGTAATTGTTAAAATTGCTCATAAGAGACTTCTTAATCGAAGAATCTTCTGCCATATACTTGGCTTCAAGTATGCCATATACTTGGCTTCAAGTATATCTCACAGTTCCTTAGCGGTTTCAATGTTTTGATACAAATCAAATAACAAATCATGCATACCGTTCAGAATAAGGCCGATATGTCGTTGTCTTCTCCCATTTTGATTTCTTCCTAATTTGTTCCAGGTTACCTTCTTCCTTAACCATCGGCATGGGCGTACTCAACACGTGCACCACTTTCATGGTAATCAAAAGGAAGTGCATCTTCTTTTGCTGTCTGCGAAAGTCCTGGCCTTCGAATTTCTCCAGTTTGGCAAACTTACTCGTCATGTCCTTCAATCGCCAATTAGAGGTGGAGAGTATTATGATTCAATGTATATGAGTCTACTGGTATAATACACTAAACCATGGTTCCTTATACACCACAAGCAGGATGGTGTGGCTGAAAGGAAAAATGGAATCTTGAAGAAAATACTTAATTTCTTGTTATCTTACTCAAGTTTAAGTGATTGATAAGACAAAGAAGCTATTGTCTTCTAAGTTTGATATTAGGATCTATAGGAGTACCAAGGGGAGGACAGTCAAACAGATTGAATTTCTACAATACTTTCTCAATGTAATGAGATCAAATCATAATTATACCATTATCACTCATTTTTATAATCATACCTAGGATAACATCAACCTTCCCCAGATCATTCATATCAAACTTAGAAGACAATAACTTATTTGTCTTATAAATCACTTAATCTAAGTAAGATAACAAGAAATTAAGTATTTCCTTCAAGATTCCATTTTTCCTTTCAGCCACCATCTTGTTTGTGGTGTATAAATTAAAGAACTGTGGTTTAGTGTATTATACCAGTAAACTTATATACATTGAATCATAATACTCTCCACCTCTGTTATATAGAGGTCCAAGGGGCTGAGCCCCTGGCTGGGTTCGAGCTATCAGATCAGCTTGAAAATATTTTATTTTGACATATGTTGTTATATTAAATATTTATTACAAATTTAATTATTATTAAATTCATACATAATTTTGATGTAATAAACAGGAGCGTATTTTGATGTATTTGAATTTCAAATACATGATAGTTGTCAAAGACAGTTATCTGGGACCCAATTCTAATAAACTGTCACTTGGTCAAACGATTCATTTATGGTTCATCAAAATCTCTCACAAAAATCCGTACTTGATTCTTGCTTTCAATTTTGAGGTTTACCCGATCAACTCATTTGTGAACCACAAATAGATTTGAACTGAAAGTGTGATCTCAACTCTCAGATTTTTCAAAAATATACGATTTGCAGAAATCCCCCAACATGTTATGCATGTACACATAATTAAATCAATGAAATATGCAAAAATGGATTCTCAAGAAAATTCATATAACATAACAATGTAACATCAAATTCCCTCTCATTATTAATTCCCAAAACATTAATCGATCCCGGCCTATAAGTAGGCAAAACTCTGCTCCCTGCAACAACAGCTTTAAGACTTTGCCATGTGGCGAATCAAGTCGACCACACGGTTACTGCACGCAGAACAAAATAACGATCAATCAAGTGATTTTTAAAGGTGTGATGTTATATAGTTACAATTTACAAAGCACACCTGTAACCCCATTCGTTGTCATACCATGAGACAACCTTAACAAAGTTGTTGTTCAATGCAATCCCGGCTTTAGCATCGAATATGCTGGACCTGTTACATACCAAAACACACATGTCAAGTTTTTTAAACCTTAAAACATAACTCAAACAGAACCGGTTTTGTATTTTTAACGAGTTGAAACCGAACAATTGACTGACCTGCAGTCGCCTATAAAGTCCATGGACACAACATCATCCTCGGTGAAACCTAGGATTCCCTTCATGCTTCCCTCGGCTTCAGCCCTAAACAAAGCAATAATCACATAACCACAGATTTACTATGTAAATGTCTGAAATCAATTTAAATCTTGTTTTAATTTATCTTTACTTGATAGCAGCCTTAATATCATCATATGAAGCGGGCTTCTCGAGCCTTGCAGTAAGATCAACAACTGAAACATCAACAGTCGGCACACGAAAGGCCATCCCTGTTAGCTTCCCATTAAGTGCAGGCAAAACTTTTCCAACCGCCTTCAAAACATAATCGAGTACATTCGTGTTAAATAATAAGTATCAGTAATCTTTTTACCAAAAAGACTTGAGACACTACCTTAGCGGCTCCGGTGCTACTAGGAATGATATTAAAAGAAGCAGCTCTTCCACCTCTCCAGTCCTTCATTGATGGACCATCAACCGTCTTTTGAGTTGCTGAACGATACAGAGGACTCGTTAATCAACAATCAAATAAACATGTTGAATAAAACCGAATGGAAGCATATGCAACCTGTTATGGAGTGAACGGTGGTCATGAGTCCCTCAACAATGCCAAATTTGTCATGAATAACCTGTATATAAGGAATAACAATATTAAAGATGGTTGTCGTCCAGATAATGGAATGTTACTAATCTACGATTAGTGTATCAGTGGCGTTAAAGGTGACCTTGGCTAGTGGAGCAAGACAGTTAGTGGTGCAGCTAGCATTAGAGACGATTGTGATATCGGGCTTGTATTCTTTCTCGTTGACGCCCATCACAAACATGGGTGCATCTGCACTTGGAGCAGAGATGACCACCTTCTTTGCACCTCCCTAATAAGAAAATAAACAAAGTGTTATAAACAATTTTATTAAAGAAAATAGTATAAAGAATTATACAGGCCAATCAGAACATGACATGTTTAATTAAACCGGTTAAACAGGTCAAAACCGACCTTCAGGTGAGCAGCAGCCTTGTCCTTAGCGGTGAAAACTCCTGTGGATTCAACAACATATTCAGCTCCAGCTTGCCCCATGGGATCTCCTCCGGGTTCCTATACAATAAAGGTTAACCGGTTAAAAGAATATTCATCGGTTTTAGGTGTGTTGCAAGGATGAAGAAGCATGCATGCATACTTCATGCCAAAAACAGTAACCGGTTTGTCTCCAAAGAGAAGAGTCTTATCGTCCTTCACTTTGATGTCATGTTTCTTCCATGGCCCATGAACACTATCATACTTGAACATGTATATCTGAAGAACAACACGAACGTTACGATAAATTCATATATAGATCAAACATAGATTCCACTGAAAAGCATTGGGTAACCGAGATGTACCATGTATTCGGTAGTAATGAAGGGATCATTAACAGCAACGAGTTCAATGTCATCGCTCAAAAGCGCGACTCTAGCAACCAGTCGGCCGATTCTTCCAAATCCTGAATGGCACAAAAGAATACTAATGTAACATTGAACAAAGAAAAGAAAGTGGTTATATATGGATGAGAGACTAATTACCATTGATTCCGATCTTGACCTTGCCCATTATCCCTGATTGTGTAAGTATGATTAATTGAGGAAGAATGTGTGTATTGTAGAGAGTGAGGTTAATATGGTTTATATATATACATGCAAACTTAGCATAAATGGCGGAGAAGAGGTGATGGTGATTATAATTTGGCGGATCTCTAGTGGTTTGAGGTGGACCAAAGACTTAGCAATTTAGCATGGTCTTTATTTTTTTCCTTTTTTTAGTTGGTATGTATTGTTTATCTTTCACTATGTTTTTCTTAATCTTAACGTGTCTTTTTTATCTAGTATTTTTGGTTTTGATAAAGGAAATTAATCCGTATATATAAAATATCCTAACCATTGGTATCAGATTTATAAATGAATGTTGTTGCTAGGGGTTAGCATGAATCTATTCGCTTAGGTTATAAATGTATAACCAAAATTAAGATTTTACAAAATAATTAAGTTGTGTGATGTCGAAGAGGACACAATAACTTAAAATGTTGGTTGGTACGTAGATTGTTTGATCATCCACGATAACAAGACATGGAAACTCTCAAAAGCATGATTAGTTGTCACATTGAACACTAATTTTTTGAAAATATTGCCAAACTGAACACAAATTTTCCGAAAATTATCCAAAAGCATTGTCACATCTCACCACTTTTTTTTTATCATTATTTCTAACCACTCATTCTCTATCTATATATATCATACTATTAAAAGGACAACCATCAACTCGGTTGGCGTTTTTTAGGGATAAGACGACGCTATTGGCAATGCTCTTAGGAACCTCGGAAAAGAGCTAAAAAATTATACCAAGTTTTGTTCTAAATGGTCAGTTATTTTCTTTATTAGGTATAGAATATAATACCCACTTAATTGGAAGAAATTTTATACTTCAGTTTACATATTAACAAATATTAAGTTTTTATTTTAAGTAGTTAGTTATATGATAATGAACTCTCTAGACAATAATACACTAACAGTTTTGGTAATTTCATTATGTGTCTAAATAAAGGGTTTTCCAGTTTACAAAACTACAGACTTCAAGTTCATTCATTCACATATCTCATCTAAGTATCTAACAAGGTTAACAAAAAAATAAACTACTGCAAAACAAAAACACCATAGGCTGATTACAAAAGATCATCTTGCTCCCTTAATGCCCCAAACAAACCAATTCTAGTCAAGTAGTCTCATCCCTTGGTAAACCGCACTGTGCCGTAAATCATCCACATTACTCACATTTCTATACCCATTCATCTCTCGTAACCCCGACAACCTACGATGAGTCAAAAACTCGCGTAAATCCTCCTCAGTATAAAATGTCTTGTCTTCGGTATGAACAGGTGTACGTTCAGATTCATCATAATGACATATTTTTATAGACACTCCTACATGTGCAAAACCATTATTAACGAAACACTGAAACCGAACAATGAAATGACATGACGCATATACTCTGTTCATGTACCTTCATCTAAGTGAAGATTATAACTACCAACAGGCATGCTCCTATCAAGAGCGCGTATAATGCCATCTTCATCTTCCAACCAAAACGCACGTTTAGATCTTATTCCTAAAGCGGACTTTATCGCCTTTTTTATCGCTTTTGTGGATCCATCAACACCAATCCGTCGCTTGTATTCTCCCCACTTTACTGTTATTATCCTCCCATAAGAAGACTGGCCTTCACCACCTATAGTTTTATACAATACATGTTTTCAAAATCCATACCATTAACATAATAAAACCGACAACAATGAATGTTTTAAACTGTGCATACCGTTTCCAGTGGTTTCTCTCCAGTTCCATGGTGGGACTGCATTTGCAGCAACTGCTTCGGCTGTAGCGATTGCAAGAGGATCTCCATCGTTATCCAAAGGCATTTCAAGATTCACTGTTGATCGACCGTTACCTAAACATCAAATATAATCATTAATCAAAAGCTCAAATAATATCAATTAACAACAACAACAACAATAATAATAATAATAATGTACCTTCAATCGGTCCAAACGGAATACTCGCATCCTCGAGCCCTATAACCGAACAAAATCAGTGTCTACACAAAACCAACATATAAAAAACTCGGATATATCATCAACCTTTATCGGAGAACTGAATAAACGAATCGAGCTTGGACGAAGCCGGAGACGCAGGCTTATAACTCCGGTCCTTGGCACGGTCTCGAATCAAGTCCTCGAGATCCTTATAATAGAGCATCTTATTGATCCCTTTACCGTTTTTATGCTTCACCTTCTTGAACTCCTTCAAGAGATTCCTCCATTTGTCGGTGCACATCATCGGGGAGCGATCGAAACCCTTGTCCCTCATCTTGGCGGAGATCTGTTCCCACAAGTGTTTGTTTGACTTAGAAGTGTTGAATTGGCGGTCAACCTCACGGCGGAGGGTGATGAGGAGGCGGGTTTCTTGTTGAACCCATGTTTCAGCTCGTTTCTTTGGGGCCCTGAGTTCGTGATCGTCGCCGCTGCTGGTGGTGGTGGTGTTGGTGTTGATATTATTGTTGTTGTTGTTGTCGGACATGATTACGAGTTGTTGCTGGTGGTGGAGTAACATGTTCCGATCGGTGTTGGTGTCTTTGTAGAAATTGCTTGATTTATCGGAGGAGAGATACATTATTATTAGTAGTAGTAAGTGCAATTAGGAAATTGGTGATGTGGGGTGGACGGATGCGGCGCCGCCGCCGCCGTGGAGTGGAGGAGATCTAAGTCCATGTGTGGCTGTGGACGATTGATTTTGCGGGATTAATATCTATACTATATAATATAACGTAAGATACGGGTAAATTTGTCAATTAAAAAATATATGCATAGAAATAGTTACAACATCATCCTCTCAACTTTGCTCAAATTTTTTAAATTTAAGAAATAGTTACAAATTTATTTATTTTGATTTTAAATGTAACCAACTTTTCACCAACGATTTTCTAACGGCAGTAACTTTTTCATACGTTAATATATATATTTTTTAAATTGCACCATAAAAATGAGCATTTTATTGTTTTTAATTTGAGTATAGTATTGCTATAGTTTTTTTTTCAATTAAAAAAAATTAACACGTTACGTATGGATGTTCACAATTCGGTTTTAACAGTTTCCAAGTTAAACTATGAGCCAAACCGTTTGTTCGATTTTTTTATCATTGAAAACCAATACTGAACCATTGAAAATTTAAACTGAATCGTTACTAATGGTTTGGTTTCACGCATTGAGCTTCAATAATAAGTTTGCAGTCCTGTCCGGTTTTATATGGCCGATTTTCGGTATAAACCGTAAACCAAACTGTTTGCTATGGTTTGAACATTCGAAAACCGGCTGACCAAAAGTGATGATTAGTTTGAACGTTTTCAACGTTTCAAACGAACATTGAGCATCCATAACTGTTACATGATTACTAGGTTTTTTGTATCCTGTCGCATCACGCGGGCTCCTTTCTAGTTTAATAATATGGTGATCAAAAGGGAAAGGAGACTCCTTTGCTTTAATTTTGAACTAAGAAATCTGATAAGCATTTTTTTCAACTGCATTTTTAAGGTTTTACATGGACTTCTTAGATAAGTTACTCTTATTACTTATACTCTAGTTTTGTAACACTCCTTTGTCGGTTGATTAGGAAAACCATGTCTTCCTTGTAAGGTGGGTGGAAACGTTCTTTTGTCTGGATAACTATAGGAAAACAAAACCGTGAGTTTGCGGTGGGCAATTCATCAAGGGTAATTAGGTAAAGCAAACAATATTATGATACGATGTATTTGAGTTGTTACAGATTTTTTTTAAATGGGTAACTTATCAAGTATAACTGGGTAAAGCAAACTATATTATGATACAATGTATTTGGATTATTACATATTTTTCTTCTAGATGGGCAGGTAATTGAGAAAAACAATTTTTCTTTAAAATGAACTTTTTGGTTACTATGGTTTTTTCTTTATTAGCTTTTGATGTGCTTTATAACATCGATAATGACCAAAATGCACATTTGACTAGTCAACATCAATTGAATGTCCACTTGACCAACTTATTTTTTTTTCAAAATGTTCATGCTAAATCATTTCGACCTGCTGACTTTTAATCATGAACTCTATGGGAATTTTAAAAATCATGTCAGGTAAATGATTAAAAATTCGACGGGTTTAAGTATAGACATTGTGAGAAGAAGTTGCTCAAATGAAATTTTTAGTGATGTTGATTAGCCAAACGGACATTATGGTCATTATCCTGATAAAATCTTTTTGTGATTTGCTTTCTCTATAATGATTACTATAAACACTAGATGATTTTATAACTCATTTGATGATCATTTATTGAATCAAATGCTTGTATGTCCTATTTTCTTTAAAATATTTATATAGTCTTTTTGCATTTGCTTTTGGTTAGGGCTTATTTTTCATTGATCTTTGTTGTGTGCGGATATTACTGTTAGATAGATCGTAGTCTAGAACTCATGCATACTCAATTCAGATTAAACGACTACAATACGACATCATCATAAGTTTGATAAATGCCGCTCTTATTCATGTTGGAACACTTATATCAGGATATGAAACAAGAGCTCGTTTCGCTCATGATGCATAGAAAGTAACAAGATTATGATCTTATTTAACTAGATCAAGCCAATGATCTTATTCCAAAAGAACCACATGCCCATGGTGGTGCAGCCTTGCAGGAGACATAATCTAGCCCTTACTCAGCGTTGGTGGGATCCAAATGTAGCCATGGGTTTGAATGTATCCAACCTTTTCAGATAACTTATCTGCTTGGTCCGGGCCTCGGCTCCCTGGCTTGTATGGAAGTGAATGAATTTCATTCTTGTCTATTTTGTGCAACAGTGGAGTAAAGATTTCCCAAGCAGCCTGATCTCATTTAATATTAGTATTAATATTAATAGTTGCATTCAGCAATGCATGCGTTATGATAAAGTAAATATTATATATACCTTCAGCTCGTCTCGACGAACAAAATGTTGTTGATCGCCTCGTATTCTGCAAAAATGAAAAATCATGCATATTTTCATAGCCAGTAAGATATTAGACATGCACAATTATGCATACGTGTCAAGAATCAGGCGCTCATATGCCTCTGGAATGATGACGTCTTGATATCTTTGTCGATATGATAAGTCTAGTTCGCTCTGAGCAGTTTTCATCTCCAGCCCGGGTTCCTTGACCTTCATTTGAGATCATATTAAGTGTTTAGTAAACATTTAGCTAAATTGAACCGTGTCAAAAGGAGAGAAGAAAACTCATAACTTTAGATTCTTGGAGTATGCTAATCTAACTAGATTAGACCGGTGTCTTTTTGTTGTTAAAGTGGCTATTGGGTGACAGCCTTTTGTCCTTTTGCAAAAGTGAATTCAATCTGAGATAGCGACTTTAACAGCAAAAAGACGGATTCTGTAAAGTCGCTATAAGATGACGACTTTTTGTCCTTTTCAAAAGCCAGTCTCATCTGAGATAGCGACTTACAGCAGCAAAATGACAAATCTTGCAAAGTGAATTTCTTTGTTGTCGTTATCATAGATAACGACTAACCCAGATTTACAGTCCAATCTAAAAACCACCAATTTACCGGCGTTTTTTTAAAACGTTTCACCAATAGAAAAAAATATTTGAAATATTTGTGTAAATGTGAGAACAAGCATACCGCGAAGCTGAAAAACAAACACAAATGCTTACTGTTAGCTTCATGTAAATGGCTTCTGAAGGTTGCAGTCGAATGACAAACTCGTTCCTCCCTTTGCTCTTTGCTGAAAAAACAAGTTCTAATTCAGAAACGTGCTCAACTAACATGTCAGAATCAAATTCTGTGAACTGTTTCACAAACTAAATGTTCTTGATTTCATTAAACCAAATCCAAACAAAGATTAGCATACGCTTGAATATATCAGCAGGAACATCCTTAAATTGTACTCTAATTTCAGCCTTTTTTGACTTCATTGATTTTCCAGCCTTCAGTATAAATGGAACGCCTTCAAAACGAATTATATGATGTTAATTCTAGCACTTTATGATGGCACTAGCTTTAGCACAAATAAAAATTTCAACATCTTATAACACCTTCCCATCTTTCATTGTGAATTCTTATAACCAAAGTTGCAAAAGTGGGAGTGTTTGAATCTATAGGAACGGTGGGATCATCTCTATATCCTTCATATTGTCCAATCACTACTTCATCGTCCTTAATCGGGAGAATCGACTGGAGAACCTGCAATCAGGTTCACAAAAGTTAAGCTTATATTCCTAACACTTTTTTTTGAAAAGAAGTATTCCTATATATTAGCATAGTTTATGTAATTGATGTAGGCATATTATTCATTTACAATATTCAAAAAGATTAATAAAAGATGTGCTTGTATGTTGGCCTGACCCGACCTATTATTAACCAAACCTCAGTTCCCATATAACCCACCGGCCCGTTTAAAGAAATTCAAGTCAAACACCTTCAGTTTCTCATCTCGAATATGCTCAGGCTTTAAAGAAACAGGCTTCTCCATTGCAACCAGGCAAAGCACCTTCACTCCAAACAAACTTTGTAACTATTATATCATAAAGTATGTTGAAATGCCAAGTTTTTATCATTGATTAAATGAATGCGTGTATGAATATAAAATAACTGCATTCAATCATAATAATAAGTTATTTTCCTTTTACCTGCAGTAAATGATTCTGAAGGATGTCCCTAATAATTCTGACAAACAAATCAACATGTCAATCAGTAACCGCAAGGGTAATCTTCATATGTGGTAAATACTCATGAAAATTGCAAATATTTTTTCTGAATCAGTTGTGCAAAACAGTTGAAGATATTTTAGTACGAAGGAAACTACCCGTATTCGTCAAAATAGCCACCACGACCTTCAGTTCCAAAATCCTCTTTAAATACAATCTGGAAGAGCATATATAGGAAGATATATAAGAGAAATAAGCATATGAAGTTAAGTATATCCATATTTCCTAACAAGAAACTGCGAAGGCAAAATATATGTTATATTGAGATTGATATTTTAGTATGTTACAGTCTACACTACATATAAAGCATATGGAAGTAACATAGTTCAAGAAGAAACCCTCACCTGTACATTTGAAATGTTGTCATGGTTCCATAGTGGCATGAATAATCGATTCGCAAAACGAAGCACCAGCTGCATTTCCAAACAAAATTCAGACTAACTTGTAAAAAGCTTAAGAGGGTTACTTGTATGTAAATATAACAATTTTGGTCCATATTAAAAAGTCAACATGAAAATAATTTAATGTTCTAGAGTAAGAAAAATTGTTCACCTGAAATTAGAACAAATTTTGTTATAACATTTTTTATGAAATTAACACAAATTACAAAAATAAAACATTAAATAGTTCGTCTTATCTTTCTTACCAAGTTCTGCACCAGCTCTTTTCCCAAGTAGTGATCGATTCGATAGATCTGTGATTCATCAAACAACTCTCCTATCTGTTGACTCAATGCTTCAGATGAATCCAGGTCCTTGCCGAAAGGCTTCTCAACCACAATTCGTGTCCAACCACCCGTAGCTGGAGAAATAATATGGTGTTCTTAAAAAATTAGTTAAATCGGTACTTAAACTCGTAACAAGTCCACCTTTTTGCTCTAAATTATCACCAGAAACACATGATTGTTTAGTATAGGGAACAGACAAGCTAACATATTTGATTAGTTTGTAGCTCACAATGAAAGTTTAATTTTAAGCTAATTTGGGTCTACCTAAAAGTTCTATTTGTGCACAACTAATGCGTTTATTTAAGAAACACAAAGTTCGAGTAGGGTGCGTGCATACATTTGTTCATACAGAACTTCTTAATCATTTTGCAAATGGGTGGATATACGGACGGAGGAAGAGCAAAGTAGAAGAGTCTCCTGGATGATGCTCCATTATCGTCTTTTGACTTTTCATATGTGGATATTGCCTCATCCAATGACAGAAATCCCTCGTCAGCATCATACGGGCCACTTACATATTTGATCTACACAAACAACCAAGATTAAGAGAGAGAGATTGTAGCGTTTTCAAAGCCTTGGAAATGACAATATAAAGGTGAGTCCTGTGTTTACCAGTGGAAGGAACTTGGATACATCTTCCTCATGTGTTTCTTCACCGCCTTTGCTTGGTGCCAAGTATCTGCAGCCAGTGACTTGAGAAGTGAATAATGTTATACCTTAGACATTGTGATCCAAACGTGTAAGTACCATTTAAAACTTGACTATTGGATTAAGGACACAAAACAATACCTGCCAGCCAAAAGCAATGTTTAATATTTGGAAAGTAACTTTTCTAATGTTTAAGAAATAGGTAAATTGGATTTTAAGGATCCGATCAATCAGCCGATAATAATACACACTGATAATTTGACCAATCACATTCCTAACTATCACTTTATTTGCCAAGAGGAATCCTAAACTCATAATCATCATAGATTTACACTTAATAATACATACTGATGATTATGTTAATGTGATTGCCTTTAGCAACGCAGGTGAAAGTCAGGAGTGTCATTGGTTAAATTGTTGGTACGAATTATTATCTGATTTGCCTAATAAATATAAGGAGTTGATCCAAGAGTTAGCCGAGTACTCATACTTGGGCTAGCCACACGGGGGAAAATGAGGCAGAAGGGGGTTGATCATAAAAAGAGCATAACTTGGGCTACAAGTGGAGCCATAGGCCGGCCCATATAAGATAATGGTAGACGAGTAATGAAAAAGCATGCATACCCACGAAGACGGTCTCTCAAATCGTCATCTGACATTTTGGTCCTAGCATAGCCAAGAATATGGACATCATGTGACTCAATGAATCCTTGACGATGGAGATGAAAGAGTGCAGGAAAGGTCTTCTTTTTGGCAAGATCACCAGAAGCACCGAGCACAATAATCGAAAGACAACCGGTTTCCGGTTGATAATCACCCATTGATAAATCTTAGAAGATGAACAACTAGCTAGTTGCAACTCATGTATATATGTATACCAACCAGGTTTCTTCCTGTGAACAAACAATTAATTATTAATATTTAATAAATATATGTTCAAATGTAACAACATTATTTTGTTGTATAATTATTACCTAGTGATCACAACACAACATGCACGATTTGAAATGAAGATGTTGAGAATTTGGATCAATATATGATAATAACGTTGATCGGAGAGATGAGATAGATTTAACGGATTTGAGATCTCAAGCCTCCACGCTTAACAGATAACTACTTTTAACGACAAATGTCATTTTAAACCCTCAACTATATAATTATTAATTAATTAATACCTCTGTTTGGTCCTTCCAACTAAATTTCTTATCATGGGTCTTTTTTTGTATAAAGTATAAAAACTTCCCAAAGCTTGAGTGATCGAATATGTCAGTTATTGTAAGATGTCTATACAAAATTAATTAACCCATAGACATGTCAAACTTTAATGTTCATTTATTTGTGTTTAAACAAAAATGCTAGTTGATTACAGTGATTGTTACTGTTAGGTTGAATGAAGTTGTCAAAGCCATGAATATGTAGTATGAGCAAATGTGGTAAACGTAATGGCGTGATTTTACTATATAGCGCCAAATGAGCACATGAGTGACAAGGATATGACATACTCACTTTTGAATGTCGGATTTTAGAATACAAGAATATGACACTTGGCGCCATTTATTCTACAAGGTCACCTTTTTAAATATTATAATGTCAAGTCTTCTTTTTTACCTCCATTAGCATGAAGATTTAGAATTTCTGATTTTTAAATACCACTAAATAAAATGAGGAGTTTTGTTTTTAGGTGATTTCTTTAAATTTTAAAAATAAAAATGGGATTGGAAATGCTAGCTTTGTGAAACTTTTCTTATGAGCAAATCCAATGACCAACGTAAGTTTGTTGGCCTAACCCATAAGAAGCAAATTCATCTCAAATAATTAATTTTTCATTCTTTTTTTTTACATGTAATTCAGTTTTTCTGTGATGATATTTAATTTTAACATCCTTAAGAAAATTAAATACATAATATTTTTATTTAATTATTTTTTATTAATATAAAAGTTATTGAAAATGAGATACATTTAAAATAAACTATTATTTTAATCTTACTATATCCAGATATACGTTATTTTTAATAAATATATCAATTTCCTTCTACTATATATATTATCAAAAATCCCTCACTTGTGACCTAGTGATAGGAGGCTTGGGTTCTCCAGTGGAGACTCAAGTTCGAATCCCACTTGTGCCATATTTGGGTGGATATTGGCAATGATGGATTTGAACTAAGCCTTGTGCAAAGGTTGCCAGTTCGAATCCTGAGCCCACCCGGGTTTTTGTCCCACCGTGTGTTACGCCAGAGAGTTCTACTCTTGTGGTGGCACAACGGCTGTCAAGTGGCAGTCGGCGGTATGGTTTCCCGGGGGAACGCCCAAGCCAAACTTTGAAGCCAGCGTGAGCCCGGTTAAGACAACATAGTCTGGCCAGAGTGGGGCATTGGGGCTCTCCAAATTTGGAGGGCGTGGTAGCCTAAATATAAAAAGTCGCCGTTCTAAAAAATATATATATATTATCAAAATGTACACCGAAAAATATTAAATGTCAAATATAGCATATTACTAAAAACTAAGCAATATATTTAAATAAAAAGATAAAAAAAGAAAAAAATAGGAAAAAAGAAATATAATAATTTGAGATGTTTTTACAAGCCAATCACCATCAACCTCACAAAGGTTAGAATTGTCCTACAATACAGTGACAAGAATGATGATATTTTACTCCCCTCATATTATGTCAAATAGGCATTTCTTAATATGAGTAATGGTAGTAACATCAGCAACGCCACCAGCATATTCAGAAAGGGATTTGAACCTAAAAGGAAGTTATTTTGAAACGCATTACTAGAAAAACCACTAGCCATGATCAGGTACCCTTAGAGTTGTAAAGGAACCAAACGCAGAGCAAACAGTTTATGAACCGTTTGGCGTAAAGCTTGATTGTTTACAGCCCTAGGCACCCTCAAGGGTTATCCATGGTTAGTGAGGTTTAAATTTTAGCTTTCTAGATACGTGTTGCATAATCTGTGTTTAGTAGCAATTGACAATTCTAACTCCTAGACTAGATTGCACAAATAAAGTTTTCTCCTTACGAATTAAACGTCTTCACGACTTAATTTATATCATATAGGTCTTGAAAAGATTTCATATGGAGGGAAAGATTTTACATGAATATAAAACGCACTCTAATAAACAAGACATGTTTCTTAATTTATATCATATAGGTCTTGAAAAGATTTCATATGAAGGGAAAGATTTTACATGAATATAAAACACACTCCAATAAACGAGACATGTTTAATTCACCCATGGTGAAAATCTAAGCATTCACAAATCAATTTGAGAAAGCATTCACAACCCACAAGATATGCTTTGATGAATTGTTCAACTTTAAGAGCAAATCACAAGTGATCTAATGAAACAAGTATTCAAAGATCAAAGACGTCACAATATCTACACAGAAACAAATTGACAGCATGAAACCGATAACGTATCTGTAATTTCTTTTGATATGTCACATTTTCAACCACTTCGGCTTCACCATCTTTTTCTTCTCGCCAGCAGGCTTTTGTGATGATGTGGCAGCAGCCACAACAGGTTCCAAAGCAGGTTGCGCAGGATCCTGATCAACCTTCTGCACAGGCACAAATTCTAGACCCTTCAAAGACATCACATCCTCTTTAAGAAACGGGCCTTGTGGGGCCTCAACACCTGAACATAGAAACACACCATCAAATAATATATTATCCTCAATGAAAAATAAACAATCATATGAACAATATTATCATACCTTTTGGTAGATCATATGAAAAATATACAATTGCACCAGGAGCAAAACCAGCAGAATACAAGTCTTGAGAGAAGTCTTTAATTTGCTTCTTCGGAGGAGTGGTATCTGAAAAATTACCAAGACTTGACTAATATATATATATATATATTTATTTTATACGTATATACTTAAGTAATTGCTATTGTATTCTCACATATGTAAAAAGGGAGGTCAGGTCGAGCCACAACTTTCACAAGAAGATCAATTAGGCTTTGCATCGTCTCGGATGGATGAAATGTTGCTTCTAATGTGTGGTTATCTGGGAACCTTACACGAACCACAGCCTATATAAATATAAAAAAATTATATCAAATGCAAGTTAAGCATACTTGTAACAAGTTACAAAATACCTTGGTGATTGTTGACCTCCTAGCTGCTGCTTCTGCATCTCGGATCTTCTTTGTCTTCAAGTACTTATCTTCCTTTTTAGTAGCCAAGATGCGGTAATAGTCTTCTGCGGTGAATTCCAAGTCATCCGGTTCCTCTGTGAAACACAATAAACCAAACTTAATCAATCACATAGAAGAATGCACATACTAATTTACTTTTTAGTTACTTTCATACCAGTGTCCGAGGTGTTGTTAGATGCTTGAGAAATTGTTGCTTGTGTCGTCTCGAACACACAGATTTCTCGACCGTCGTTTTCCTTTGCAGCAGCAAGTTTCTCCTAAATTCCAAAAATCAAGCAAACGGTATATCATCAGAACACACGAATATAGCTTATTCAATCTAATGTGAAAGGCACACAATTCAATTCAATTGAATCGGATATAAGTCCTAAACCCTAACTGACAGTTGAAGATACAATGATTCAAATAAATACATGAAATAAGTGATCGAGCGAATAAGCTAATCAACAATTGTGGATGAATCGGCACACAATTCAATTTACAGAAAAAACAAAGTAAGTTTGAAATGGAATGAAGTGAAAAGAAAGTAAAAGACCGTGGGAAAGCTAGCAGCATCCATGGTGGTGAATCTCCGTCGTTTGATGGCAGCAGGTGGAGATTCGGCTACCATCGATCAGTTCTGAGACTGTCTTTTGCGTCACGTTTATCCTTTGCTTAAGGCTACAGATAGATTTCACCGTGAAGACTAATGATGTATTTGTAGGGGGGTTCTTTATATAATTACAATAAAATATTATTCTCTCTCTCTCTCTCTCTTATTTACTCAAAAAAATAATTTCTTCTTTTTCTAGTTTTTTCTATTCTCTCTGTTGACAACTAATTTAACAAATATTAAAAAATAAATATAAGTAAATAAAGTCTTTTCAAATTATAAAAAAATCACTCCATGTCTCTCACTACTCTGTAATTTGTGCTCACAGCCATTCATAACTCACCCTATAATTTGCAAAATTCTCTCACATAATTTTAGAGGAGCAATTGGGAATGCTCTTATTATAATAAGAGCTTTCCCAGCCCGTTCCCTACCCTATATCCATATATATCATATAATTACACTAAAAAATATTATATTTTCTCTCTCATGTTTAATTAAATAATATTTTTTTGTACCTTTATTATTATGTTTTCTCTCTTTTTCACTTACAACTATTTCATAAAAATATTAAAAAAATTATACAGTATCTATAAGAAAACCCCAAATTTAACTTTCCCATATAGCATTTTCTCTCTCCTCTACTCACAACCACTCATAGCCATATCATATAATTTACAAATCTCCCTCACATGTTTTTAGGGAACGGGCTGAGGATACTCTAACGCATCTATATTTTAAGCGAAGTTGTATACTTATCCCTCTAAAACATTTTAGGGACAATGGCATATTTTCCCCTTTAAAGTTCCTTAAATACATATTTATCCGGGCCAAATTTTTAATTGCTTATATTCTCATCCTCAATTGAAAAATTGGCAAATTTATCAATTTTGATTTATTTATTGAAAATAGTTTGTATCATGACTATTTTACCCTTAATTAGCATATTTCCCTCTTCAAACCTCCTTAAATGCATATTCACCCAACCCAAATTTTTAATTGTTTATATAACCATATTTAATTGAAAATTGAAAAAAATACTCATTTTGATTTGTTTTACTTCAAAACTTTTTTTCCATCTATAAGGAGCTTTTAAAGTAACAAACAACAATCATAAAGAAATAAGTGAATCATCAAAATGAAACCATAAATACCAAAATTCTAATCCGTTACGTTACCAAAATACAATCCAGAAAACAACCATAAAAAATCTAACATAACAAATTTTGAAAAGCATAAGTTCCAATATTAATTAATTACTAGATTTAAACACCGCAACATGTACGCTGCCATGCTTCCTATGATGCCCTAAAAAACTCGAACATGATGAATATGCACTTCGTAAGCAAATGAACCAGTTCTTGAAGCATTAAATAACCATAAAAAATCAACATAACAACGTCCAAAAAGCATAAACAAATGCCAAAGTTTTGTTTTGTTATTTTACGGGGCTTTTGTACTCTTTCTTCATCCCTGTTTACTTGTTGATGGTTGATCTTGAGATACCTGATTTGGAAGTGTTGGAGCCACGATCTCCCATGTTGAGGTTGACTCATTTTCCATATCATCTCCCATCCTGATTCAATCAGTTGGTGTGCAACCAAATTAAACTCTGAACAATTAAAATAACTGTTAAATGTTGAATTCACCGCATACAATATCAAAATTGATAAAAATAGAACAAAGATAGAACTGGTATCAAGCCATGAATAACTGTTAAGTCTTTAATAATATTTGAAGATAAGTTGCGTTGCGAGTGTTATAAGTGGATGTTTTTATTTGCTGGATCTAGTGGCTTGCTAGTTGTAGTTTTAACAAAATCCAATCTTGTAAAGAAAAAAAAATACTTATAGAGAGAAGCTAATAGTTTATTTCTGCATATTTGAGCAAGGAATCATAACCTTGACGAAGAAATCGACTTATGTTATTTAACTTTAACTTCAAAGATTTTTTAGCCAAGTTTAATGATCCAACCTTCACGCCAATAACTAGTCTCGTTTAATTATCATCCTGATTTTTAAAACATTATTTAATCACTTGTTCTCTAGGTGGCGATGATCTTCATGCAAGTTGTTCTTGCAATCTTGCTTGACGTGAAGCCTATGACTTATGTAGGCTATGTTATCTCACTCGTCCCTTAGGCTATGCGTTGTGGTGCCGCCACCAGAGCCGCGAGTGGCCGGCGCTAGCCACATAGGTAGGGAACACCACAATGGCCTGGCGTCAGTGGTGCCGCGAGCGAGTGACTGTGACTGGGGTCGCGGTTGGTGAAGTGACGTTAGGAATGGAATGTTTTGGGATGCGTGATGTGACCTTTGAAGTCTTATTTTTTTACTTTTTTTCTTTCTGTATTTACCTATATAACAAACAGTTTCACACACCAAAAAATACTCATTCATTCTACTCATTTCTCTCCAATATATCTAATTACAAACCAAAAATGCAATGGAATTCCTTTTCTTTGTCTGACTCTTCGGAGGAAGACGACCTTATTTTTGAAGCCGAGAGAATTACAGTTAACCTGTTGGTTGAACGGTTTCAAGGACGACACAGACTAACAAGATAACCACCTTTTCGTCGTGATCGAGTGGGCGCTAATGAAACTTCGGTACGTCACTATTTAGCCCCGATCCCCTTTATGACGAAGAACATTTAGGCGTCGGTTTCGAACGAGTAGACAACTATTCATGTGTCACACCCCGACTCAGGGCCTGGGTGCGACACCTATTAGTTGGTATCTGGTTTTGAAAATATATCAGAGCTGCGGGTTATTAGCGGAAGTCTTTAAAATATATTATTCATTTATAAAATGTCGGGTTAGAATACCCGTTTGGATATTGTAAAATATCAGCGGAAGTCTTTTCAGGTAAAATATTATATTGGAATCTCGGGAGTTGAATACCCGTTTGATAATTTAAATACATATCTTTTGAAAATATCATTCTTTTATAATATTCTGAATAAAATATCTGAGCCATCAGATCACATCTAATGACTATATCTCCAATCTTCTATCAGTCTTGCCTGTTAGTTCTATTCTTTACAGTTCCTTGAAATGTGGGGAAAAATACGTCAGCACACAGCCGGTGAATGACGCTGACTCAATAATACCAGTGTGTAAACAATAAAAATACCTTTGTGACAATACTCATTAGGCACCCAACTCAATTGGGTTACAATTACCCTAAGTACATGTACAATTAATCATATACACAATATCATTTCTCTGATCAGTCCCGTAGACTACCAGAGGCGTATTTGATGATATGCAAGGCCTCGGAGAAATCCGAGTCACCATGTATGTATGGATCCAGACTCATGTATACTCTTAATTTGAGTATGCCCGTTTCTCATTATTGTAACATAAAGTTTTAAGGATTCGTAAATCCCATGCAAATAATTCAGACTCTAAAAGAGTTGTAAAAGGTTGGGGCGTGTTCACCTTATATGATTGTAATCAGTTTCTGACACTGATTCCTGTATATTGATCAGTTTCGGTTACTAACCCTTGTCTGTAAATCAGTTTCTGTTACTGATTCCTGTTTCTGTTTTCAGCTTTCAGATTGATTGATTGGCTGTTATCTCGGACCTATAGTACGAGTATAACATTTGTATAAATATCTAGATCAACGATCTAGCTTCAGACCCTGTAGTCTGTTTTGTATAGCTGTAACCTTGATAATTTATTTGTTTGTATAAAACATGTGGACATTTAGTCCCTTTGTTTATTTATTAATTATATATCAGGTTTATTCTTCAGAAAGAAACATTTATACCAGGTTTTTTCTTCAAGAAGAAACATTACTTTAACTATAACCTGTGTGAATGAATAGTATCTTTCTTAATCATTAAAAAATACTATTTAACTATAACCTTTGCATATAACTGATTACGTTTCTTAATCGTGAAGAAACAATAATTTAACTATAATCCTTGCTTATGAAAAGTTATATTATGCTTATCAGTAATCAAGGTTCGGGCTATACCCCTGACTATAGTCTAAGCTATATAATAATAATAATATAATAATATTTAAACAGAACCCCTACCTCACACGGGTATTTGGAGTTATATGCCTATGATTGATCGAGCAGCACTTCTAATTTATATCGCGTACTACTGCTTATATCGTCAGAGCATCGGAGCTTGGCACGTTCCACAAGGTCGGCACGCAAACCGAGGCTTAGTGTGTGTGAAAAATGTGTGTGTTTGTGGTGTGGAATGAAATGCCGATCACACCCCCCCCCCTTTATAGCTGAATTTGGGTACCATCGCGTAGCGCGATGGCCCCTTAGCTCAGGGCATTGCGTAGCGCGACGCCGCAATGTTGAGATACTGCCACGTGTTGACACGTGGCACCGGTTGCTTAATGGGGTCATCGCGTAGCGCGATGCCCCTTATCCCTTAGTCATCGCGCAGCGCGGCGCCCCCTTTCTTTTCTGATTTCTGGGGAAGAGCATCGCGTAGCGCGATGATGCTGTTCCTGGGCTCACCGCGTAGCGCGATGGGTCCTAGAATCAAAATTTTCACTTTTGGTCCTTCGTCTTTGATAACTTGCCACTTCTTGGTCATACTTCCATCTTCCAAAAATACTAAAGCGGCCCTTATGGGGCTCGCGGCGATGCGAAGTGCACCATCAAAACGCCACATTACGCCCATCGTCCGAGTCCGAGTCCGTGTCCGTGCGCGTGCGCGTCGGGTGCTTCGCACCCTCTGCTAGGACTATGGAGAGTGGTTAGTCACATTAAAACTTTTCTATGGAAACTTACTTCCTTATAAAGAGCTTCCATTTCTTTGTTTGTTTCCATGTGGGATGAAAGTATCTTTTCCTTATTTATACCCATGTGGATTGCTTCCACTTTCTTCCATCTTTCCATGTGGGATGAATTTTTCTTATTTCCTTAACATAAGAATACTTAATGTTTCTCATTTCATTTTTCCATGACTTATCTTGAGGATATTTTTAATCCCTCAACTTTCAAAGTTGACAACTTTAACCCAAAATAAATATGGGTTTTTATTAGATGTTACATCATGCGTTTATCTAATGATTTGTCGTGTCCTTTTTATCAACAAAGAGAAGATGCAAGATGTAGACCATGTTTCACTACCATCCAAAAATGTACAGCTGCTATTCGTCAACTAGCGTATGCAATTTCGTCAGACGCAAAGGATGAATGTCACACCCCAACCTAAGGCGGAAATGCCGAGGCGTGATTCGATTGCTCAAAGCTCGAAGATACTATCATATATAAAATGTGACAATATCTAATTAATTATTTAATTCAAATAATACACAATATTCAAATACACAATACAATTTAAATAAATAAATACAATCAATTAAATTTAAGTTTGTCTTCAATATAACCCTAAGGTCTTTCTAAGTGTCCATTCTTCAACTCAGGCAACCTACATATGCGTAGAAAATGGAGTTTTGTCAACAAACATGTTGAGTGAGTTTACCACCAAATTTTGACACCAAAATAATGTTAGTATGATAAATAAGCAAAACGTAATAAATGCGGTAATGAAATCAAGTCATAAGCAAGTAAGTCGATTAAACCATTGCCAAGCGAATCGGGCGCCGGTAAATCAACCATAAGCATATAAGAATAAGACCGTTGTCAAGCGAATCGGGCGGTGGTCAATAGAAAGAGAAACCAATACATGGGGATATGCGGGACATCTCCGAGCATGAATGCGCACATAAACAAGTAAGCACATAACAAGTAGATTTGATTAAACACACACAATTACACGTTTGCTATTTTTGATATGTATGTATATATAGATATGTATGTATAATATGATATACGCATATGTCCCTAAAACGTTTATGAAAATCGAGTAAAATAGGGGAATGATAAAACGCACCTTAGATTAAAGGCAAGTGAGTACAATTAAGAATAAACAAGTCAACGGATAAGCGAGTCGTCCAAGATGCGTCAAACGAGATAACTGATTAGAACCTGAAACTTTGTGATATGAAACTATAAATAAAAACGAACTTAATTCCACTGGAATCAATCCAAACGGATGAGTAGAACTCTGGTTATGTTGAATTAAACGTTTAAGCGAGCTGGTACTGACCAGAATCCGAACAGCGAGTCAGAAGTCGGGTTTTGGGCAGTAGCCTTAAAATTACGTTATGAGAATCAAAGTCTTCTGGACCGAACGTTGAATCCGACCAGAAGTATGAGAAACGTAAAGTCAAACTTGTTGACTGTTTTGCCCTTTAACGGGTTTTAAAGCAATTGACCAGTCAACACCCTTCAACCACCGAAATTGATTGAAGGTTATTGACTAGGGAATGTGTATAAACTATTTTACAGTTTACAACTTACCCGGAAAGTGAAAGAACAAGGAGAAACAATGAGTCAAAGATCCTAAAGCAAGCAAAGTCAACCGTCAAGGCTTGTGTCTTTAACGAATATGCAAAAACCAAAGGGTTTGAGAATGAGCAGAGGTAGGTGACGGTTGAAGGATTTGTATTAGGGTTAGATTAAGGTTTACAGCAGATGTTTAATGGTTGTTTATATAGAAAAACATAAAACAAACTAACTATGGGCTTTTTGGCCCGTTTAAGCAAGTAAATACGCTTTAAGAAAAGAATCACCAAAAGATTCATAAGGATCTGATATTGGACAAGGGAAAACGAATTAAGAGTTGTATTTTAGTTATATTATGATTACTTGGTACTTAATTCTCTCTAATATGCCTAAAATAAACGATTTTATACCTTAAACTTTTTAACGAACGAAGACGAACCAAGATTGGGTGCAGGGGGGCCACCGCGCTGCGCGGCCAGCAATTAGGCTAGACGTCGCGCGGCGCTCCGGAGGGTATGGGGGATAAGTTTCACACGTTGTCACATTTAGTCCCTGTATTTTGGTCTTTGAGCATTTTTATGAACTTTTGATAATATAAATAAGATTTAAAAACTATTTAAAGTACAAGGGCTTCAAGTGAATTATTAGAAACTTAAATATTTATAATCATTTGGTTTTTGATTAATAATAGTGATCCAAAATATTTCCGGGTCGGGTTATACGCAACGAATACAGTTTCAAAAAATCCGAGATGTTATACCCCGGCATTTTTCGCCTTAGGTTGGGGTGTGACAGATTGGTATCAGAGCCGAAGGTTATAAGATAGGTCGTTAGAAATGGTCCTAGACATATGTTAGGAACCCTATACGTGCTTATCTAAATTGCCTTATGTGTTATTTAATAAATTGTTTACAGCTTGCTTAAATTAATTATTTAAATTGTATTTATCTTGTTTATTTGTTGCACACACACACAAATTCCGAGGTTACGCCTCACTTTCAAAATATTTTTAAATCCTCTTAATTTTTGTTAGATTATATTTTATTGTGGGAAATTCCTTAAGAATTCCCGTGTTTTGCTCTTTCACCTTGAAGCATGGGAGTATGACAAATCTCGTACAACCATAACTTCAAGTGGTACCCGTAATCGGCTAAACGGTTGCGTAGTAAACATAACCGGCTAAACGATTGCTCACAGCTCGAAGATACTATCATATATAAAATGTTACAATATCTAATTAATTATTTAATTCAAATAATACACAATATTCAAATACACAATACAATTTAAATAAATAAATACAATCAATTAAATTTAAGTTTATCTTCAATATAACCCTAAGGTCTTTCTAAGTTTCCATTCTTCGACTCAGGCAACCTACATATGCGTAGAAAATGGAGTTTTGTCAACAAACATGTTGAGTGAGTTTACCACCAAGTTTTGACACCAAAATAATGTAATATGATAAATAAGCAAAACGTAATAAATTTGGTAATGAAATCAAACCATAAGCAAGTAAGTTGTCGATTAAACCATTGCCAAGCGAATCGGGCGCCGGTAAATCAACCATAAGCATATAAGAATAAGACCGTTGCCAAGCGAATCGGGCGGTGGTCAATAGAATGAGAACCCAATACATGGGGATATGCGGGACCTCTCCGAGCACGAATGCGCACATAAACAAGTAAGCACATAACAAGTAGATTTGATTAATCACACACAATTACACGTTTGCTATTTTTGATATGTATGTATATATAGATATGTATGTATAATATGATATACGCATATGTCCCTAAAACGTTTATGAAAATCAAGTAAAATAGGGTAATGATAAAACTCACCTTATGTAACATCCCGAAATTTCTAAAGTAATATTTATTATATTATTTTGTCGGGTGAAATAAACGAGTTAGTGGAACGATAATAATAATAGCAAAATATGAAGACTTAGTAGGATAATTAGATGGGATTAGATATGGACCAAAAGGAAATATGGGCCTTCGGTCCATGGGCTTAAGGGAGTATAAATACCCCCCTTAAACCCCAATCCTTTCCATTCCATCCATTTATCCATCCTAATCTCTACACACTCCAAAACACACACAACCCGAACCAAGATCCAAAGGCGAGGACCCGAGCTCGTTGGTGCTAGATCGTCGTGACGAACCAAAGCAACAAGACCAGCTCGTGTTCGTAGTTCGACTCATTTACGGTACGTTTATATCGAGAACTTGTCGTTTAGGTTTGGATTAGTATAGAAATGATAGATCTGTGTTTGTGTGGTAAAAACGAATCCAACAAAGCTAAACTTACTGAAAATGGTTATGATTTGATGGGTTAATCGATTGATAAAAGAACCCGTAACCTATATGCCTAAATCCTACCCTTTAAACATCGATTTTAGGTCGATTTGATGGTTGGGGTTTGTAGGCGCTGGTCAGACGATTCCGTGGATACCTAAATCGAGTTATTTGGTTAATAAACGAAGACGATTAAGGACGAACAATAGCTGCAGCCGACAACTTCGCCTGCAAAGCTAAGTTCGCCTGATGAACTTCGCCTGCAAAACTAAGTTCGCCTGATGACAACTTCGCCTAAAAGCTAAGTTCGCCTGATGACAACTTCGCATAAAAGCTAAGTTCGCCTGATGACAACTTCGCCTAAAAGCTAAGTTCGCCTGATGACAACTTCGCCTAAAAGCTAAGTTCGTCTGATGACAACTTCGCCTAAAAGCTAAGTTCGCCTGATGACAACTTCGCCTAAAAGCTAAGTTCGCCTGATGACAACTTCGCCTAAAGCTAAGTTCGCCTAAGGTTTAACTTCGCCTAAAGCTAAGTTCGCCTAAGGTTTAACTTCGCCTAAAGTCAAGTTCGATTAGAAAATAAATTAAAAACCTAATGAAAAATGTGTTAAGACAATTAATGGGACCCCAGCCAGGGGCTCTGCCCCTTGGACCCTGCTAGGGGCTGCCGCCCCTAGACCCCGCTGCCAGGGGCGCTGCCCCCGGACCCCCGTTCGTTGTGGGTCATATAAAGATAGAAATACAACATGAGTAGTAGTAGTTAATTAATACGTGTAAATATTATACAGTTAGCCGTGCACAGCTCAACAAGGGAATAACTATTAACGGATAGCGTAACAGGATTCAGGTGAGTTTCTAGCTCCATTTATGTGTTATGTTTTCGGGGCTGTGTGCATACTCGATATGTTTGTCAATACGCTTATCCTAAGAGATAAGTGTATGCCTTATGTGAATGATGTGATATGTATGAATGATGGCTTGACGGTACGTGAACGATCTTCGGATATTGCACGTACTGTCAGGTTGTAACGCTAAGTATAAAGTAAGTATGATATGTATTCTTATGTGTATGAATGTGATAAAGTTAATAAAAGAAGGAAATGATGGTTGTATGGTAACGAAGAGGGAATCGAACCCTACTAATATTTGAGAACTAGGGAACCGAACCCTACTAATATTCGAGGAAAGAGGGACCGAGCCCTAATAATACTCGAGGAAAGAGGGTACCGAGCCCTAATATTACTCGAGGAAGGAGGGTACTGAGCCCTAATAATACTCGAGGAAGGAGGGTACCGAGCCCTAATAATACTCGAGGAAGGAGGGTACCGAGTCCTAATAATACTCGAGGAAGGTAGGGCGTAATGCTCTTTATAACGTACGATATGAAAGTAAGTTAATACAAAAGAAAGTATGAAAGTATGAAAGTATGAATGTAAGAATATAAGTTTATGTGTATTGTATAGTGTATGATTAACTAGAACTCACTCAGCGTAGCTGACTTTTAGTATGCACGCAGGTGAGTAGGATGAGGCAGCTCGCTTGAGGAGACACGTGGCACTGAATAAGAGGCTGGCATCGGAAGACTCAAGACGTTTAAGTTTAATGTTTCGTTTATTTTGAAAGACAAAATGATGTTTTAAGACAAGACGTGTTTTGTTATGAAATGTTTTATGAAAGCTTTTATATTCCGCGAATGTTTTAATTAACTCTGATATTTAGAACTGCGTTTATGAGTAAATCCAACACGAAAGTAGGGCTACCGGTAACGGGGCCTTACACCTTAGATTAAAGGCAAGTGAGTACAATTAAGAATAAACGGATAAGCGAGTCGTCCAACACGCGTCAAACGAGATAACTGATTAGAACCTGAAACTTTGTGATATGAAACTATAAATAAAAACGAACTTAATGCCACTGGAATCAATCCAAACGGATGAGTAGAACTCTGGTTATGTTGAATTAAACGTTTAAGCGAGCTGGTACTGACCAGAATCCGAACAGCGAGTCAGAAGTCGGGTTTTGGGCAGTAGCCTTAAAATTACGTTATGAGAATCAAAGTCTTCTGGACCGAACGTTGAATCCGACCAGAAGTATGAGAAACGTAAAGTCAAACTTGTTGACTGTTTTGCCCTTTAACGGGTTTTAAAGCAATTGACCAGTCAACACCCTTCAACCACCGAAATTGATTGAAGGTTATTGACTAGGGAATGTGTATAAACTATTTTACAGTTTACAACTTACCCGGAAAGTGAAAGAACAAGGAGAAACAATGAGTCAAAGATCCTAAAGCAAGCAAAGTCAACCGTCAAGGCTTGTGTCTTTAACGAATATGCAAAAACCAAAGGGTTTGAGAATGAGCAGAGGTAGGTGACGGTTGAAGGATTTGTATTAGGGTTAGATTAAGGTTTACAGCAGATGTTTAATGGTTGTTTATATAGAAAAACATAAAACAAACTAACTATGGGCTTTTTGGCCCGTTTAAGCAAGTAAATACGCTTTAAGAAAAGAATCACCAAAAGATTCATAAGGATCTGATATTGGACAAGGGAAAACGAATTAAGAGTTGTATTTTAGTTATATTATGATTACTTGGTACTTAATTCTCTCTAATATGCCTAAAATAAACGATTTTATACCTTAAACTTTTTAACGAACGAAGACGAACCAAGATTGGGTGCAGGGGGGCCACCGCGCTGCGCGGCCAGCAATTAGGCTAGACGTCGCGCGGCGCTCCGGAGGGTATGGGGGATAAGTTTCACACGTTGTCACATTTAGTCCCTGTATTTTGGTCTTTGAGCATTTTTATGAACTTTTGATAATATAAATAAGATTTAAACACTATTTAAAGTACAAGGGCTTCAAGTGAATTATTAGAAACTTAAATATTTATAATCATTTGGTTTTTGATTAATAATAGTGATCCAAAATATTTCCGGGTCGGGTTATACGTAACGAATACAGTTTTGAAAAATCCGAGATGTTACAATGAATACCTAGAAATATCTAAAAATGTTTCGCGACTCACTTCATTTTTTCTGTCAAGGTATACATATATACATGTATGTTTCGCTTAGTTATATTTTATATATTGTCCGGGGGTTTACTTGACAATGTTTATACATAGGGATCATATCGATTTACTCATGAAGATATGCGCAAACCAACTTTGTATGATATCTAATGCATATACGAGGTGCACGGTGAAAAACATGGTTCCCCCGGAATGCTTTGTAGCATCAACTGTACGCATGTTGGATGGGATATGTGTCCTACAGTCTGGCGAGGTTAGCTCCACCGGGGTGATCACCCCGACTCCAATATTATACTTGAGGCGGCGGCCTCCCATGATCTTTTGTTCTGGCATGCGTTTTTTGGTGTTTCCGGGTCAAATAACGACATAAATGTTATGGAACAGTCAACGATATTCGATGACATTATTGACGAGGTTGAGCCAAGTCAATCGTTTTATGCGAATGAGGTTATATTCAAGCATGGCTACTACCTGGTTGATGGGATTTACAACGAATGGTCGATGCTTGTTCAAGCTTATACATCTCTAGTTGAAGCAAAATGGAAGTACTTTAAGAAGAAGCAAGAATCGGCACGTAAAGATATTGAAATTGGGCGTTTGGAGTTATAAAGAAAAAAATTCATTTGATTTCGAGGCCACTACGGTTTTGGTTAAGGGAGAACATAATGGATGTCGTCTACACCTGTATAATTCTAGAAGACCAAGGTATGGTTATTGCCAAAACTACCAATGTGACATCTCACGACCCAAATCGACAATCACCGATGATGAAAAACTTCAAAACGTCTTATATCTCAAGAACCGCGAGGTCCACGGAAGCCTTTGTCATTAGTTGGTTGAGCATTTATGGGCTAGACATCCCGATGATCTTGTACTAGACTAGTATTATTTGCTAATATTTTTATTGTAATGTAATTTTAGTTATTAGTTTTCAAATTTAGAAGAAAAAATTAAATAAATAAATAAATCAGATAATTCATTGAAATCACCGTTCGTCTGAACCACAACAGGCTCAGGCAGTTTCAGCAGTGGCTTCAGCGAGTATCCAATTAGCACTGCATGATACAGTATTTGATACGATCCTATTATTATTATTATTATTATTATTATTATTATTATTATTTATTTAGCTTCCTTATTATAGTTAAATTATGTTTCCTTATTGTTTATCTTTTTCTATTTTTATGTCTTTGTTTCCTATATATTGTAATCTCGTTTAAGAATAACAACAAGAAAGAATTGTCTTTGTTTCCTATATATTGTAATCTCGTTTAAGAATAACAACAAGAAAGAATTATTATCTTGGGTCTATTTTTTCTTCTTCTCTTGTGTTCTTGGGAGATTGACAGTTGTCTCAAATAAACCGTATTAATTGGTGCTTTCATTGAGAGCACAAGAGAAGAAGAGAAAATAGACTTAAAATAATAATTCTTTCTTATTGTTATTCTTAAACGAGATTACAATATATAGGAAATAAAGACATAAAAATAAAAAAAGATAAACAATAAGGAAACATAATTTGACTATAATAAGGAAACTAAATAAAAGATAATAATAATAATAATAATAATAATAATAATAATAGAATCGTATCAGTATTATTAGATGAATTCAAAATCGGACTTCAACGAAAACATATAGAACTACTTACATAGTATAAAGATAAGTGCATTTCAAATTGAGAGTTCAAATCTTGAAAAAAGCGAAAGGTAGGAAGTGAGATTACCGTTTTCCAAAACAATTCTCCCAGCTAATTTAAAATTAAAAAAAAAAAAAGAAGAAAAAAACAAATCCCTAAAAATACCAAAATCCAACACAGCCCCACCATCATCATCCTCCATTGAAGTAACCTTCAGATTCATCACTCATCAATTGTAAGCAAGCAATCTGAATTCGATCTAGCAACTCTTTTGTTGGATTCCTATATGATAGAGGTGTATTAACTATCCACATCGAGAATTAATTAGGGTTTGCGAAGAAGAAATGCCTAGCGTCGCTGTTAAATTATACAGCCTCTTATTCAAATTAATACTTAAACGACGCTTACACAACCGAATCCACAACCCTAATCTAACCACCGACAACAACACTTCATTCGGCGTTACATCTCGTCTTGAAGAAACCATCGCCGCCGCCAATCCGTCCTTCTCCGACGGCGTTGCCACGAAAGACATCCACATCGATCCGTCTTCCTCTCTCTCTGTTCGAATATTCCTCCCGGACACGTGTCTCCATTCCGACACTGCTAGGGTTAGAGGTAACACTAACGGATCTGAACTTGATTCCAGATTCCTCCGTACCAATTCCGGCAACGGCGTGTCTCGGCGGAACAGTTACGCTCCAGCCGTAACGGATAATGTCGCCGCTGTGTCGAGTAATCGTAGGAGTAGTTATAGTATCGGTTTTAGTACGGATGATGCGAGTGTGAGTAATGAGGTTGGTGCGTATAGAGGATACTCTCCGTTTAATCGTAAAAGCCGGAAGCTGCCTCTGATGGTGCAGTTTCACGGCGGGGGATTTGTTGCGGGAAGCTGTGATTCGGCGGCGAATGATTTTTTTTGTAGGAGGATTGCCAAAGTGTGTGATGTGATTGTGATAGCTGTCGGGTACAGGCTGGCGCCTGAGGATCGGTATCCGGCTGCATTTGAGGATGGGATGAGAGTGATGCATTGGCTTGCGAAGCAGGCGAATTTGGCCGAGTGTGGGAAGTCGTTGGGGAAGAAGGTGGATTCGAGAAAGGCGGATGCTCAAGGGCATATTGCGGATGCGTTTGGGGCTTCTTTAGTGGAGCCTTGGCTTGCTGCACATGGAGATCCATCCAGGTAGATTATTATTGCTTCTTCGTAGTTAATAGTTGAATCTTGAGTTTTGCGAAATGAAACAAGTAACCTGTTAGTCATGTAACTAGTTTGCCACTCTAGCTATTAATGTTGTTTCATGTTGATGAGTGAGTTTAATGACCACATAAATCAATCTATGTCTCAAGTTATGCAATGCTAAGAGTGTTACCTTGTTGTTAGGAAGTGTAGGTGGTGCGTTGATTAAAAAATCTAGGTATTACGCACTAACTTAAAATATTGAAGGTGAACGTATCACTGTAATGGTGTATAAAGCTTAACTAACTTACTAATTAATATTGTATATAGATGTGTTCTTCTTGGGGCAAGCTGTGGTGCAAACATTGCTGATTACGTGGCTCGCAAAGCAATTGAATCTGGAACCCTACTGGACCCAGTTAAAGTAGTGGCTCAAGTTTTAATGTACCCTTTCTTTATTGGAAACACTCCCACGCATTCGGAGATAAAACTATCAAACTCTTACTTCTTTGACAAGTCGATGAGCATACTTGCATGGAAACTTTTCCTCCCAGAAGACCAGTTTGACCTGGACCACCCTGCAGCCAATCCTCTTATTCCCAACAGAGGTGGCCCCCCTTTGAAACGAATGCCGCCTACATTAACGGTTGTTGCAGAACACGATTGGATGAGGGACCGTGCTATTGCATACGCGCAGGAACTGAAGAAGGTTAATGTTGATGCTCCAGTTTTGGATTATAAGGATTGTGTTCATGAGTTTGCTACTCTTGATATGCTTCTTAGAACACCTGAAGCGCAAGCGTGTGCAGAAGATATTGCTATTTGGGTTAAGAAGTATATTTCACTTAGAGGTCATGAGTTCTCGTATTAGTATACAGATGGATATATACGTAAATTGTCGGCTTTACTATTATGAGTTTTTTTTTTTGTGATACACAGGTTATGCTAGGTTATATTTGTTGATTGATAGTGGGACATGCTTGCTCTTCTCTTGTAACAGTATTGTAACATTTGTAGCGATGGATGATATTGAATGAATCTGCCAACTTGTGTTGGGGTTTAAATGGTTTGATCATGTTTGTTAGTTTTGGGTGAAGTGATTAGAAGGCTGTTTTAATTGATGTAGTTTGCACTTTTTTGTTTTCAGAGAAAAATATTACAATGTCTAAAAGGTTGCATAGACTAAAATGATTTGAAAAAATGTCCATATACAAAATATAATCGGAGATTTACAAAAAAATGTGTATCAAGAAACCACATGGCCAAAGTTTCCAACACATTTTTGTCTTGGTAATTTTATTTTCTTTCAAAAGTGAAATTCTTTTGAAACAAGACATCGCAAATAAATATCATAAATTTTTTTTGAACGGCAAATAAAAATCATAAATGAGTTGTATGCTAACACATAAACTCTTCAAACTGAATCAGATAAAACATTTAACTCAAAGAATTTAAACATATACTTATTTATAACAAAAACATGCATTTTAACAGGTTGGTCAACATTGAGTTACAATGACTTGCATGCCGAGTTGGTCAACACTGATATAACAGGTTGAACTTAAGATGCACATAAAAGTTAGATTGCTGCTAGGGATGGCAAAAATCCCCGAATCCGACGGGGAAACCCGAAAACCGGCTTATTTCGGGTCGGGTCGGGTTTTGTTTTTTCGGTTTCGGGTCGGGTTTCGGAGATTGTTTCGGGGATTGTTTCGGGTTCGGGTTCGGGTTCGGGTTCGGGTACCCCCGCCCCGACCCGCCCCGATATAATATATAAATATAAATATAAATAATATATATATATATATATATATATATTAAAAACCTACATCCAGACATCTTAATTCTTACATGTTAATTTTGACTAAAATAGCTTGAGGTCAACCAAATCCAACACCAATGGTGAAGCGATAACTTGCACCGCCGCAATCCAAGCACCGCCACACCACCTTGCGTCACTGCCTCCACACCACCTTGTGTCGCCGCCTCCACCCGCCATCGCAACCACTAAAACCGATACCGCACATCCACCACTGGTTGTTGCCGCTGCTACATAATCAATATGTAAGTTTTGTGATGGATTCTTGAACAGTTGACCATAGACTTCATAAGCATATTACTAAGGTTTTGGTCAAAATCACCCAGAATAGTCAATTTCGGGTCGGGTCGGATCGGTTTCGGGTTTTCGGGTTCGGGGACGGGGCGGGTCGGGGGGGTACAAAAAACCAAACGGGGAATCCCCGAATTAAACCCGACGGGTAATGGGGCGGGTACGGGGATGGTTTTTGGTTTCGGGTTCGGGTTCGGGTTAAGCAAAACCCGCCCCAAACCCGCCCCGTTGCCATTCCTATCTGCAATAGACCTTCCCATTAACTCCTCCCGCTGCAATCTCAGAGCTAAAGCAGTATCCCCATGAAATTCTCTGCTGTTCAGCAACACCACAGAAGCAGGCCGAAAACTCTGATTCCTCAAATCTTGAATTACGCTACCGGATTCAACCATCTTTGAACCTCTAGTCACCACCTTTCTTGCGTCTATTTCTTCTGGAAACAAGAGCTGTATCGTGTTCCATAGAACTGTATTAATGGTGCAAGAACTCCCATTGCTGCAACAAACTCAAGATTTCGATCATGAATGCTTAACTAAAAGTAAAATTGATCATCTGTTTCATAAAAAAGTTTTACTGTAATACCTGATAAGTTGTCTGCACTTTGGGCAACGCTGGCCACATTTATCAGCAGCAGATTTCAGGCACTTCTTACAAAAACTAAAAAATTTCAAAATCAAAATCAGAAACCAAAACCCTAACTTACTTTGGGGATTTTAATTAATTAATTAGTGAAGCAATTACCTGTGTCCACAAGGAGTGGTGCTCGGTTCAAAACAAATATCTAAACAAATCTGTAAAAATAACAAACACGGAATCAAATTTTGCCCTATCAATTCATTAAAAAAAGATATAACCGAATAACACTTACCGCACACGAGAGTTCTTCACGAAGTCGATCGATGCATGAAATCAAAGCGTTTCCAGAGCTCGATTCATTAGTTTTCACCAACTTTTTCCCATTAACATCCGCATCGACCTTCTGTTCTTTCTTCTTATCTAAAGTTTCTATTAACACATCACACCAAAATTAGGGCTCAATTAAAAAAAAAAAAACAAATTAAGGCTCTAATAATCTAACCCAACAAACCTTCAAGAGCAACTACAAATTTTGAAACAGAACTCGGCCTCTGATCTCTTCGTTTTCTGAATATAACATCACAAAAACCAATTATAATTTAGGCAAATTGGATTTTAATCATCCCAACTAAATGCCATTTGGCCGATAATAATCCCAACCGAGTTTATTCCCACCCGTGGTCCCAAATTTTAACAAATCTACTCTCATTGGTCCTCCGTTAAAAAAACCTTAACGTCGTTAAGATTTCAAATTGATGTTTTAGGACTTTTGATTGGAATCAGGATACGAGTCAATTGATGTAAAACGGTGATCAAACGACTTGATTTTGTGTTAATTGCAAGTTCAAGCACCCGAATTGAAACACTGTTTTGTCGTTTGGATCACCGTTCCGAGCTAAGTTTTACATCAATCGACTCGTATCCTCCATCTAATCAAAAGCCGTATCCTCCATCTAATCAAAAGCCCTAAAACATCAAACGGCGTTAAGGTTTTTTTTTCTAATTTATAAAATTTGGGACCGACAATGGGCATACACTAAGTTGGATTATTTGGGATTATTAAAATCCAATAAGCCTGTTATTTGACAGATACAAAATCAGGGTTTGGTAGTCATACCTTCTGGAAAAAGAAGGCGGGGATTTGAACAAGGGGTCGGGTCGTCTCTTGGGTTTGGAATTACGATCGGGTGGAGTATCATTATCATTATCATTATCATTAGAAGCCATTAACAGAGTTTGTTCGTCCCAACCGGCCATGGCTGCCACAGATCTAAACCCAGGGCTCAATAAACATTTGCGATTATGCTCTTCATCCACCATTTTGCTTCAGTTGATGATCGTGTTTGAATTTGTTTCTTCCATTTTTATTTTTATTTGTCAATGGCTAACGGCTACTTTTTGGAGTAAAGTATGTTATAAGCCGTGTAGCGGAAGTTTAGGGTTCTAAATTCTATGTCGACTTGGGCTTTAATGTGGGCTTCGACTTACTTGTTTATCAGAGCCCTTGTTACACATGATTCTTTGTTTACTTTTCATTTAACCAAATTAATATTAAGTTACGTTTAGTGGGGTGATTTTGGCCTACAAACCACTAAACCCTAAAATGAAAATCGCTTTCTTTACTGACGTTGCGTCACATGTCAAAAATCGCCTCCCAATGTAGCCCCTCCACTACACATGCCCTAACAATGTAAGGACGTAGTAATTTGGCAACCCACACATGTCACACCCCAACCTAATGTGGAAATGTCGGGGCGTAATCCGATTGCTCACAGCTCGAAGATACTATCATAATATAAAAGTAACAATATCTAATTAATTATTTTATTTCAAATATACACACAATATCCAAATACAACAAACAATTTAAATATATAAATATAAACTCAAATTATGATTATCTTGATTATATCCTAAGGTCTTGTCTACGTGTCCAAACTTCAATCTTCAATACAAGCAACCTGCATATGCGTATAAAATGGAGTTTTGTCAATATAAAGTTGAGTGAGAATATCATCAGTTTTGACAGAACAATATAAATAAGCATAACATGATAAGTGCGGTAAATATAATCAAATCATAAACAAGTATGTAGACCGCTGCCAAGCGAATCGGACGTTGGTCACCAGCAGGAACACCCACTATGCGATTGATTGAATGGTAACATAAGTAAGCAAGTAGCACGTATGTTTGATTAAATCACTCACAATAATACGTTGCATTTATTTGAATATATATATATATATATATATTATGAAATACGGATACGTACGTATATGTCCCCAAAACATTTAGAAAAGTTTATAAAATAGGGGAATGATAAACTCACCTTAGATTAATGAATAACGAATATAAATATGAATAAGCGAGTCGTCCACTATATGTCAAACGATATAAACAATTCAGAATCTTAGATTTTAGGATATGATAATATAAATAGAAACGAACTCGTGGCCACTGGAATCAATCCAAATGGATATTTAGAACTAAAGTTATGTTTGTTTTAAGATTTAAGCGAGCTGGTACTGACCAGAATCCGAACAGCAAGTCAGAGTTCGGGTTTTGGTCAGTAGCCTTAAAATTTTGTTACGAGAATAAAAGTCTTCTGGACCGAACGTTGAATCCGACCAGAAGTATGAGAAAACGGATAGTCAAACTTGTTGACTATTTTGCCCTTTAACGAATTTTAAACGATTTGACCAGTCAACACCCTTCAACCACCAAAATTGATTGAAGGTTATTGACTAGGGAATGTATATGAATGATTCTTATGTTTACAACTTACCCGAAAAGTGAAAGAATCAAGAGATATGATGAGTCAAAGGTCCATACGCATGCAAAGTCAAACGAACAAGCATTGTATCTTCAACGAATAAGCAAAAACCGAAGGGTTTGGTGATGGTCAGAGGTAGGTGACGGCTAGGAGGTCTCTCTAGGGTTAGGATACAGGTTTGTGGCAGAGAATTATGATGTGTTTATATAGAGATTACAAAAACGAACTATATTTAGAAGATTTACTCGTTTAAGTAACAAAATACGATTTTAATGAGAATATCGATGTAATATATCAATGATTTCGTGATTTATCAGTAATTTAAGAATATGGACTTGTATTTTATTTATAATCCTTTTCTTGGACCTTAATTTACCTGATTTATGCCAAAAATAAGCAATTTGGATGCTAAAAACAAATTACGAAACAAAATAAGCTATTTAATGAGAAAATCTAGTACAATAACTAACAAAATTTGGCTTGGACACCAAGAAAACGAAATTGGACCAGCTATAACATTTCTTGGAGTTTAAGTTTCGGTAATTTAATCAAAAACAGGAAAGAATTGGCAAAACTAGTCCCTGTAGTTCCCGAAAATGCTATTTTTAGCCGTTTTAAGCGATTTTAAAGGTTTCTAAGGATTATTTGGCATGATTTAAAGTTATGGAATTATAAAATAAGTTAAAAAAAGTTAAATCCCAATAAATTCAAGTTTTAAATAGTTCGGAAGATCCAAATTACGTTCCCGAATCGATTTAAACTTAAACGAATACAAATACGAAAAATCCGAGATGTTACAACACATGATTAATAATAAACTAGTTTATTTAAGACTCTTGCGTTGCGACAGGATTGTTAGCAGGATAAAAATAGACGTAAAACGTTGAATTTGGTTGTAAAAATGTTGAACCATGCACGTCGGTTAACTCGTAAACATAAATTGATATATAAAACATTGAAAATAATACATAAGTCGAATCGGTAAAGAATGTAAAACATAGAAAAGAATAATTAAGTTAAAACAGTAAAGAACATTATTCAACCGGTTAGGAATTGGTATAGTATATAACAACAACAACAACAACAATAATAATAATAATAATAATAATAATAATAAATAAGTAAATATACATTTATAAAGTATAAGTTTTATTAAAATTAAAAGAATTGAATATAGAGTCGATTAAAATTTAAGTAAAACCATAAATCTTACCACTATATTAAAACCAAACAACATTGATACATGGAATCTTTCTAAAGTGTCCACATAAGATGATATATAAGCTATTTTTAAAATTAAACCTTATTTAAATCTATTAAATTAATATGCTATATTTATTATTATTTATAAAATTCCTAAATTAATTTTTATTACCTCTCATTTTTAATGTGATTTCCATAAATAAAAAAAATGTTTAATGTTTATTCGTTATTACATCTTTTAAACTAATTTTTTTAAATATTTTATTTCAAAATATTATTATAAAAATCCTTTTGATTTTCGTAAAACAACTAACATATGTAGTGGCGGATGCACTTAATAAGTAGGGTGCTACCCCTCAACTTTTCATCGTCAGTGTAATTTTTTTTTCCTTTTGGATCATTTCCGTATTTCGCTACCCCTAGAAACTTTTTTACCTTACCCCTATTTGTTAAAAGGCCAACCAATTTAATAGTTCAAATTAAATAAAGCCCAAACAAATTTGTAGCCCAAAGCAAATGAAAACAACAAATCTTTTTTTTTCTTTTGTATGAACGATAAACATTAAACAGAAACGGACTCAAGCATAAACAAGCTCAATAGAATATCATATTTTAAAAGTTCAAATCAATAAAGCTCAAACAAAGTTTATAGCCCAAAACAAATAGAAATCATTAATTTTTTTTTCCTTCCGCTTGAATGAGAAACATTAAACAGAAACAAACATAATCATCATTTTGAGGTTGAAAATTTTAAAACAGTTTAGATATGCAAATTCAAGACTTGGAAATAGATTTAGTGAGGTATTAACTAGTTTGTTATAAAATATGTTTGGTTTAAATCTTGAGATTCGTTTTCCAAGATTGGCATATCTAAGATAGTGGCATTTTCGGAAATGATATCTGAATGATTTTAGTAATGAAAATATATGGTGTCTTTCAGGTGATCGTATGACCTTTTATCACAATTTAAAGGAAGATGATAAATTTTCAAATTTGGGTGAATGTGTGACCCTGCTCGTGTAATGGTGGAAATCGGAAAGCACGTCACATTTTCTTTTGCTTATCAAATATTGAAGTTAGCGTTGGTTTTATCGGTTGCAACCGCAACCATTGAAATATGTTTTTCTAAAATGAAACTTGTCAATACAGGTTTACGTAAGCGGATGGCTGATAAATATTTGAACAATGCTTTAATTTATGCAGTGAAAGAGAAACGTTCTATAAAGTAAAAGAATAGGGTGTGATGGCTCAATTTCAAGCTTTAAAAAACCGTATATGAGAAATTTGCACCTCATATATCATGCTTCTATTTTTGTTTCGTTTACATTGTATGAAATGCGGTAAAAAAAATTTTGAACATTATCTCTGAGATTTATGTCTAGATCCGCCACTGCATATGCCTAAACTATTAAAAATCTCTTTTTCGAGCGTCTGTACATCTAAATACCCAGAATTTGTCTTATGTGAAAATTTAGTTAAACTTGGTTTGAATCTTTATTTATTACCATTTTAAAATCTTAATGTTATCATTTCGTAGCATTGAATTATTAATATGGGAAAACAACATGTGTTTTGTACAATGAGATATTTGAAGGTTTATGAACAATTTTTGTATTTAATCTGCTTTCAAATTTATTATATAATGAAATATTTAGTTTCATATATGAGAAATTGTTATACATTCCTAAATTATACCAGATATATAAACATCTTTCTTTATTGATGTTATATTCTTTATTCAGCCTGTGTATTACATGGGATACTAACATAGTATTACAATATTATTAATTTTTAAGAAAAGAAGTATAAAACTCATTAAAGTGTAAGGAAATAATAGTTAAATGGTAAATTATATAGATATACAGTTACCAACTTAACTATGCTTCATAATTTTACTTTGGGTTTTAGTGGATTGTACCCACTTTTGGTTATACTTTACTTTTAATCCAATACTTTAACATCTTCTACGATTTAATCCCAACACTTTTACTTTCAACTTTGGTTCACTATACTTTTAATCTTTTACAAATTATATGTTTTATGTTTCGGTCTATATTTTGCGAGTTAACATGTAGCAACGTGCGTGTGCGATTCAAACTTTTTACGCATATTTTTCTCATTTAACGGGCCTGCCGTAACATGCAGGGTCCTAGATCGACTTAGTTATTGTTTTTATTACATTTAGCTTGTTTGGTTTAATGTTTTACGTCTACTGTTCGTTCAATTTATTTATTAATTTTTTCTTTCTTCATATGAAGTTTTTTCCAGTGATGGTGGTCACAGGTGACGTGAGGTCGAAGACTCACCCAAAAATAAACCAAATACAACTAAATAGATAGCATACACAAACATCATGATTATACTAACATAAACAATTAGACAATCAATCCAAATTCAAGAACAAATAACATAAAGTGTCTTGTAGTTAACCTTACATCCCAAGAGAATACCAATGAAATTAGCCACTTATAGTTTGGTTGATCATCATTGCTTCAATTGTCTTGTTCATAATAATCAAACACACAAACTAATGATTGTAATCACCAAAAACAATGTCTTGGACTCCAGAAATCGCTCATAGGTGTTTCCAATAAAAAAGTATGTCAAAAGACAACAAAAAACGGCCTAAAAAGTGGCCCAAACTCGGCAGTTACGAGTTGGACAGTGGCCCATGGTCCATCCACGTTGCATAGAATGACCACAGTACGGTGAAAACTATCTGATTGGAGCTGGGTTGACTGTGGTCCACGGTGTTGACCGTGGGCCACGGTGGAGCTTTTTCTCATTTTCTTGTTTTCTTCATATGTGACAAAAGATTCCCAGCTAAAACTAAAAGGAAGATTTTACAGGATTGCAGTTAGACCAGCCATGCTATATAGAACAAATTCTTGGGCCATCAAGAAGACGCATTCACGAAAGTTGGAGGTAGCTGAGATGAGAATGCTAAGGTGGATGTGTGGGTACACAAGGTTGGACCGAATAAAAAATGACGTGGTTCGGGAGAGATTAGGGGTGACTTGCATATCAAATAAGATAAGGGAGGGGAGATTGAGATGGTTTGGACATGTGAAGAGAAGACAGATGACGGCTCATGTTAGATTGGTAGAAAATATTACTATTGAGGGGAGGAGGGGTAGAGGTAGACGCAAACTGAATTAGGATGAGAGGATTAGACATGATTTGATAGATATGCACTTCTCTGAGGAAATGATTGAGGATAGAAATTCTTGGAGACGTAGGATTAAGGTTAAATACCTCCAGGGCAATGCATAGTTTCTTGCTAGAAATGTATTTTAGGGGTCTTTCTTTCCCTTTTTGTTTTGTGTTGCTGGTTTTCTGGTCATTTATTCTTCTTGCTTTTAATTCAACCTAATGTAATATGTTTAGGTATTCATCTATTTACTTGCAAGGTCCAAATGATATACTATTATAACATTTTATTTTTTTCACATTATCTTCTAGTATTTAGTATCTATCACTATTATCAACGTTTTCATGTATCTATTTAATACTAGACTACTATTATTAGCGTTATTATAACATATTAATTTGTTGATGATTTTCCTTTGCTATATAGGGGTCTAGTGTTGCACTTATGTTTCCTTTTATACGGCTTCACATATTTACTTTTAGAGCTGGGGGTCTCTCTGGAAGCAACCTCTCTATTCTTTGGATAGAGGTACTGTTTGCCTACATCCCACCCTCTCCAGACCCTGTTAATAGCTTGGCTATTGACGGGATTTTTACTGGGTACGATTGTTAATTGTTGTTGTTGCCTTGTTTTCTTCGTGTCTTTCTCGTTTCAACTCCGTTTTCTTCACCGTTTTCGCACACCTTCTCGTAATTTCATCCTCTACCTCCTCCTACCTGCAAATATATGAGTAACCATAGTCAACTAATTCCATGAAATTAAGTTGGTTAAGCCAATGCATTTATATCTTTTAACTCGCTTAACGGTTTCCCTACGAGTCACTCGTCAACTGGCGGTGGTGTGGCATGGATGCTATTTGGCACGATTTTACGCCCCCGTCGCAACGAGGGGGCATAATACTAGTTATGGTACAAACAACAAACCACATAGTACAACTCAATAAAACATCTACCTTTACTATTAAAGCAAGATAAGTTTTCCACATGCATAGGCTGCCAAGTGTACAAATTTCCATTTTTATAATTTCTCCCTCATGAATGATAAAATGAAAAATATGTTGCTGGTGGGAATCAAACTCAAGACCTTGCTTTTAAAATGTTTGTGGCTTACCAACTCAACTAGAATGAATGTTGACATTCTCTTTTTCTTAATTGGTATAGATTCACAACCTTCCATTTTGTTTTATTTTTTTAACCATCCGTGTATCACACGAGCTCTATCATAGTAAACTCATTAAATTATATACATGAAATATAAATTACGATAATCATATACACATTTCTATTTTCTTATTGGAACTCTAAAATATAAGATGCTTATATAATTGTTTACTTCACTATATTTCTCTCTATATTTATTCTATATTTAATTTGACTAAAAAGTCAAAATCTGAGTCGTATAATCTTTGTAAGGGTGAAAGGAGTCGTACCATATCCACCTCCGAGTGTGATTTCCTGACACAACACTGAAAAGGAGTGCGATATTCCTGCTTCTATCACCATGCCACATATCATCCTACTTCTTTTCTTCCTTCTTTGTTTCTTCTCCCGATTCACCTTCTCTCACCTTCCACCTCAACCAATCTCATTGTCGTTGAAACTTGTGCATAATTTGTTGGAAAATTTTTATGAAAAAAAAACATATATGTTTAAACTTTGAATTATTTTATTCAAAGTTGTTAGTCAATTAGTCAAAGCCATTAAAATGTCCTTTAATTTGGTCAAAAAAATTAAAGTTTTGGTTAATGGTTCCTTTAATTTGGTCAAAAAATTAAAGTTTTGGTTAATGATGGTTGAATGATTTCAACTTTCTACTAGTATAAATACCAAGGGAGCTACTTGGTTGTAGACACAAAAAAAAACACAAAATTAACACATTCTCTCGTGTTTTCTCAAACTTTCTCCTTAAAAAATTCCAACATTCTTGATCATCTTCATCATTTTCTTTAAGGTACTATTGCCATACCGAGAGTTTACAAACCCCGATTGCCATACCCCGGGAGAGTCCGTAGAGATAAAGATGAGGAGCAGAACTCCAAATTCCTTGATCTTTTGAAGCAGATTTACCTCAATATCCCATTCCTTGAGGCACTCACTCAGATGCCTAAACACGCTAAGTTCCTTAAGGATATTCTCTCGAACAAGGAGAAGTTAGCTGAGGCCGCTTCCACCCCTTTGAATGCTAATTGTTCTGCTATCTTACAGAGGAAGTTACCAGAGAAGAGAGCCGATCCAGGGAGTTTCACAATTCCCTGCACCTTGAGTGACGATACAGTGGTTCATGCGCTGGCTGATCTTGGTGCCAGTATCAATCTCATGCCGTATTCTGTGTATCGTAAGCTGGGTTTAGGCGAACCGAGGCCTACCAGGATGAGTATCCAGCTTGCTGATCGTTCCGTGAAGTATCCGCGTGGGATTGTTGAGAACATGCTCATTCGCATTGGTAAGTTCATCTTCCCGGTGGACTTCGTTATTCTTGACATGAATGAGGATGATAATGTTCCACTCATTTTGGGCAGACCTTTTCTGGCCACCGCACATGCGTTGATCGATGTTCGCGATGGCAAACTGATCCTTCGAGTCGGGGATGAGAACGTCACGTTTGCGTTCGACAGTCATCTAAGCATCCCAAATCGACTGATGACTCCCTATGCTTCATAGATACGATCATGACTCATGTGGGGGAGTTTTCCAGTAACCCCGGTGGAGGCCCCGCCTCAGACACACATATCCTAGATAGGGAGACCCCGGAGGTTGAGATGGTCGCCTTGACTGAACACCCCCCTGATGTTGACATTGAGTCGTCTTCCTCTGATTTTGAGTTACCTACCGGAGATCATCGTGTTCATCAGTTGCTTGAGTTGGAGGAGTTACAGGACCATACTTACGCGCATTCAGATGGTTATAAGCAGAAGGTGAATGAACTGCAGGGTCGTAAGTTAGAGGGTATTGAGCAGTTCAAGTGTGGGGATAAGGTCTTATGGTATAATTCCCGGTTGAGGTTTTTCCCAGGAAAGTTGAGATCCCGTTGGTCAGGTCCGTTTATTATTACTGAGGTTTTCCCGGATGGCACTATTGAGATAAAGGACAAAGGCGGGACGTTTATGGTGAACGGTGATGGACTGATGCACTACATTGGCGAGCCGATGACTGATCAGACGGTCGAGATATTCTACATTGACTCACTCTCCGAGATGTAGACGTGTGGATGCATCTCTCGGGATACTGCCCGAGTTGTAGAGTTTGTATTTCTGTATTTGTGTGTGCTATCTGTTTTATTTGTTTTGTCTATTTGAACAAAAAAAGAAAAAAATTATAAAAACCAAAAACACAAAAATATGTTTATTTGTTTATGTTTTTGTTTTCCGTGTTGTATGCCGCTACATGCGAGCGATTTTGAGTTTTTGCAGGTTATATTATGCGCATGGTAGCTATGATGGCGTCTTGGAACAGGTTCTCCCGAGGTTGCGGCCGCGAATGAAATGCTATACGGTCGTTTGGACACTACTCAGCTATTGAAGATTCTGCACACAAACCAGGGGAGTAACCCGTTCTTTGTTTTTAGTCTTGTATACTTTATTTTTATTTTATGTTTTATTTTTATTTTTATTTTATTTTATTTCTTTTCCTTATACTCATCGAGGACGATTTCGTTCTAAGTGTGGGGATGGGGTTTATTTTGCTTAGTTGTAGAAAAATTTTTGAAAAAAAAAAAAAAAAAATTTTAAAAATTGTCCCTTGAAATATGTTTTCTCTACGTTAAACAGGAGATGATATTATTACCGAGTAGTGGTTATTTTATAACTTCTTGGTGTTTTCAAAATATATATATATAATAAATAAGAACAGTGCCCATTAGACCCGCACGTAATGTATGGTAACCGAACGGTTTAGACTCAGTAATCGTGTGTCGTTAGGCTCAGCCTTTAAGAATGAAAGGGCGGTTTGGTTGTTGACCTAATTGAACCTTTTAAATGGCCCGACTATAGTGGGAAACATCTTAGGGGTTTTGTTTGTTTAACTAAGCTCGTGACAGGACTGCAATGAAAAGCCGGGTCATACTCAAGCCTCGAGTCACATGATCGTCTGTATATTATTTGTATAATCTTTTGTATATGTGTCTATTCCTATGAAGCTCCGTACTCTGCTGCGCGGTGGCGCAGACCCTGAACGTTGATGCTAGCAGAAGACAGTTTTGCTCGGCCCTCTGTTGCGCGGTGGCGCAGACCTGAGCCTTGATGCATTTCTGTAGTTTCGTCCAACATGGTATATAAAAAATAAATTAAAAAAAAATGCAAAAAGCCAAAGGCAGAAAAAAATGTTAAAATCAAAACCACCATGAAGGAAACTACTGTCGGTCGATCTCGACCAAGCTAGAGTTTATAGGTTGTATTTGAGTTGAAATGTTTTAATCATGTGGCAAAAGGTTTAAGTCAAGTTGGGGTGGCTCGGCCCGGTAAAACCATAATGGAATTGGTGAAGTGGCAGCAAGGCTTTTAGGTGTGGGTTCCACTTAGTCATACAAATTAATAGAATCGTCACACCTTATTTGCCTCGGTAAATATCAGGGGCATGGGTTTAAAGTGGACAGCAATACCGGCAATCGACCTGATCTGGCTTATTAGGTGAAAGTTGGAAGGGGTAACAGGGTACTTGTTATAATATTTTAAAAAGAAAAAAATATATTAATAATAATAGTAAATAAATAAAACCAAGAGTTGTCGGTTGAACTCGGGTATGATCCTGTGTAGTATTCTTTTTCAAGGACGAAAAAGTCTTAAGTGTGGGGATATTTGATGTGTTGTAAAACACTCGTATTTTTCGCACGTTTTATCTACGTATTATATTATATTTTATATGTTTTAACTCGTTTTAGATAGGTTTTACATACATTTATTAATCTTGTAGGTTTTGGGTGAAAGAAAGAAGAAGACCGGGACTTTTCGAGCATTCTACGAGCCTTTTACGCATACAAGTTCAAGACAAAGCTCAAGGCCCGACCCGTATGCATCATGGAGGCCCAAGACCATATTATATTATATTATATAAAAAAAATAAAACCCTAATGAGCCTAAAAAAGCTGCTGATCGGAATCAACAGCAGCACAACAGCAGTCAACAGCAGCCAACAGCAGCACAGCAGCCAACAGTAGGGGAGAAAAAAACAAAAAAAGTTTTTTCGGCTTAGGGTTTGAAGGTTTTGTCGGCTAGGGAAGGAAGAAGACACAAGAACCAAGCCTCGGGATTGAATCCCCATAGTTTTTGACAGCAAGAAGCAGCCCGAAACATCTTCATATCCTTTCATTCATTACTTTGTTCATCAAACTTTTAGTTTCTTGCTTAATTGTTAATTTGTTTTGCAATTGTGTTAGAGATTGAAGTGTTTATGATTATTGTTGATCGTTGGGCAATTGTTAAGATGATTGGTATGAGTTTATCAATGGTTTTATTAAGTGTTTGCTGCTGTCCAAAAATTATGCTCGGCTAATCTTGTTAGTTCTACCTAGGAATGATGATTCTTGTTAGGTTTTGATAGGTTTTATGGATTGTTTGATTGATAGACTTGAATTGTTATTGTAAAGTTTGATTTAGACATGAAATAGGTTGTGTTTAAGGGCTGGAAAATTTGGTGATTCATTGCATAAACCCCGTGTGTTGATTGATTAGTTTTGTATTGATTGATCGGTGCATTGTTTGATTCTAGACTTTGTGTTTAGGGTTTGTTTGCGGTAGGTACCACCGTAGGGTTTTGTTCCATGATTAGTTGGATTAAGTACAACGGTTAAACACCTTTCTTGAGACCGAGAGGTGATAGGAAGTTAGGGTTGTCTCACTGCCTTTGCATGCTAGAATAAGGATTGCGCGAGAGTGAGTTCGTTTCTTGTCAGGTTTAGGTGTTTTGAGCGACAAGTTGATCTATTTTGGTTTAAGTTGAATTGTTCCTCTATCCTTGGTTGTGTAGTATTCATTGCCATTAGGGTCGAGTGTTGGTGAGACCGAGAGGTGATCCTTCATTAGAACACGTTAGCAATTGTTTCCCGGTTTGGTCGTTTTAGCCGATTTTGAGTAGTTTAGGCTTGTTGAGTGAGACCGAGAGGTGATCCAGTGAGCCCGAGCGATCCTTAGTCGTGTCATCTTTAGGGACCGGTGTCTTGAAGTCATCCAATCCATTAGCTTGTTAGGCCTACAATTTGATTCAGACCTAGGTAGACGTTTTTCTCCATCTTAAGTCAACACAGTTAGTTTTCCGTTAAGTTTTCTACTTTTGGTAAGTTTTGTTAGTTAATCCAGTTAGTTCAGTTAAGTTAAAAGAAATCAAAAATCAATATAATATTATTTTAAGGTAGGTCTCGTCTAGGGTTAGTGATCTTTAGCGTTCTAACGTGTCCACGTGTTCGATACTCGGACTTCCTAAGTCTATACTACTTGCGATCGGTACACTTGCCGGTTGTGTGTGGTTTTAGGATTTTCGTTTTAATATTAAAGCTTAGTTGTGAGGGTCATTATTATAGGGTTATTAGACACACATCAGAATTCTTATGTCGAAACTATGTGTTAAACTGTTTAGTTGACGCGTTGTATAACGTGTACTCTTCAATAAAGACTGCCAAAGAATTATGGGAGTCTTTAGAGAAAAAGTACAAAACGGATGATGCGGGAACAAAGAAATTTGTTGTCGCCCGTTTCTTGGACTATAAAATGGTTGACTCCAAGACTGTAATTAGTCAAGTCTAAGAGTTGCAAGTTATACTTCACGACATCTTTGCTGAGGGAACGATACTTGGTGCGACATTTCAAGTGGCAGCGATGATTGAAAAATTGCCTCCTAGTTGGGTTGAGTTAAGAATTATCTTAAACACAAGCGAAAGGAGATGACCATTGATGATCTTATTGTTCGACTTCGGATAGAAGAAAACAATAAGAGAGCTCAAAAAGGTAGTCTAGTGGATGTTTCCGCCAAGGCTAACTTAGTCGAGTATGGTCAATCCTCCAAAGGGGGCAACAAGGGCAAAGACAAAGGTAACAAAGGGAAAGCAAAAGTGGACCTTGGCCTGAAGAAAGGGGTTGTGAAAAAGAAGCCTCCACCTTTCCAAGGACCATGTTACAACTGTAACGAGATGGGGCACTGGGTGAACCAGTGCAAGCAACCGAAGTGCGAGCGCCCGCATTTGGTGGACGAGGATGGAACTCCTCTCGTGGCGATGATTTCCGAGGAAGCGGCTTTCATCGAGGAAGTCAACGTTGTGGGAGACGCTCCCAAAGGGTGGTACGTTGACACCGGCGCGACCCGCCATGTTTGCGGCGACAAACAACTCTTTAAGAATTTCAAAGAGGCGGCAGGTGACCAGAAGCTTTACATGGGGAATGAAGCGACTATGGACATAATGGGGGAAGGCGATGTGGTCTTGAAGTGGACTTCCGGCAAGGAGCTCACGTTGACCAAAGTTCTCTATGTTCCCGAGATTCGCAAGAATCTTGTCTCGGGATGGATGCTCAACAAGCACGGATTCCACTTGGTGATTGAATCGAATAAATTTATTTTATCAAAAAATGGAATGTTTGTCGGCAAGGGCTATGCCGACAATGCTATGTTCAAATTGAATTTAATTGTTGTCCAAAATTCTATGAATAAAATTGCAACTTCTATTTACATGCTTGAGTCGTCAAATTCTAATTCTTATGTTTGGCATGGTAGATTGGGACATGTAAATTTTAATTCAATTCGAAGTTTAATTAAATTAAATAGCATTCCATGTTTTAAAATCGATTCAAAATATAAATGCGAAACATGTGTTGAATCCAAACTAACGAGAAAACCTTTTAAATCGGTTCAACGAATAACCGAACCCCTTGATTTAATCCACACCGATGTGTGCATTTAAAATCCACCCCCACAAGAGGTGGAAATAAGTATTTCATCACATTCATTGATGATAGTACTCGATATTGCTATGTATACTTACTCAAAAGGAAGGATGAAGCAATAGACAAGTTTATCTTGTATAAAGATGAGGTTGAAAATCAACAAAAACGGAGAATAAAAACTTTGCGAAGTGATAGGGGTGGTGAACATGTTTCACAATTTGCGGAAATATGCGCAAAAAGTGGCATAATACATGAGTGTACCCCCACCTTATTCTCCACAATCAAATGGCATTGCGGGAATGAAAGAACCGTACATTAAAAGAGATGATGAATGCCATGTTGATTAGCTCGGGCGTGAGCTATGACTTGTGGGGGGGGGGCTATTCTCTCGGCCAATTATATCTTGAATAAGATACCCCGAAAGAAAACATACGTGACTCCGTATGAGTTATGGAAGGGTAAAAAACCTTCATACAAATACATTCGAGTGTGGGGGTGGCTTGCCAAGGTGACGGTTCCGCCACCAAAGGCACTAACGATAGGACCTAAAACCGTGGATTGTATATTCATTGGATATGCACACCATAGTAATGTGCATAGGTTTCTTATACATGAGTCCAAGAATCCCAATGTACATGAAGGCACTATTGTTGAGTGGAGGACCAACGATTTTTTCGAAAATGTGTTTCCCTGTTTAAGGAAAACGCATGCGAGTTCATCAAGAGCGGTTGATGAAGCAAGTACATCAAGAGAGATTGATGATACTGTTCATGATGAGAGACATGAACGACCCAAAATTGAGGAAGGTGAGCTTAGACGAAGCAAAAGACCAAGGATTGAAAAATCCTTCGGTCTTGATTTCGTGAGCTACATGGTTGAGGGTGAGCCCAATACCTACCGCGAGGCGGTTACCTCCGCGGAATCACCTCAATGGAAAGAAGCAATTAAGAACGAGATAGATTCTATATTGCAAAATCATACTTGGGAGTTAGTAGATCTTCCTCCGGGTTGTAAACCCCTTGGATATCGTTGGATATTCAAAAGGAAGATGAAAGCTGATGGAAGTATTGATAAATACAATGCAAGGTTAGTGATCAAAGGGTATAGACAAAAAGAAGGTCTAGACTATTTTGATACTTACTCGCCGGTCACGCGAATAACCTCAATAAGGTTGATTCTTGCAATCGCGGCCTTACGAAATTTGCAATCCTCGGCCACAAAGACTACGACACCATTCTTCTTCTACACCTTTCTTGCATTATTTTATTTCAATTGTATTGTAATTTTGATTTTTTCCGGTGTAATTCGTATTGTAATTTACTTGCTTTCCTAGATAGGTTTGATTCCTTGTATTGTAATCATTTTATTAAAAGTGTTTTATTTTTATACGCGAACAGTTTCCTACATAATTAAAGTTTTGTGTGTTGAATATTTGATATGAAATAGAGTTTTAAAGGAAAAAAGTAAAGTATCAAGAATAAATATTTTTGTACATAATTAGTAATCGGACTAAAACATCCAATAGTTACTAATGAAAAGTTATGTAAGAAAACACATATTATTCTATCCACCAAGAAGATTGTATTCCCCTAAATCAACCAAGATTTAAAGTAACTTAGTTGAGTACAATAATATATTGATTATATTTACTTCAGTATATTTTAAGAAAAAGTATTTTGTATATATTTTTTTGTTTGATATCATTTTTTAACGGCTGCACTCTAAAATTCTAGAGCTATTTTGTACAAAATTTATATAAATAAAGAAAAATAATTATACCTTTTTAGTAAAAAAAACATTAGAATAAACCAGCGTGTTATATGATAAGTTTGTTCAATTATGTTACTTAAAAAAAAGAATTAAGACAATAATTGAGGTAATAATTATGGAATCAAACATTTGGGTCTCATCTCCCCACCAACCATAATGTTCAATTAATGTTTCAAAATTTCAAACTCGTTCGATACATGAACAGAACACACATCATTCATATAGTAAACTCTTTCTAAATAATAAATAATTCAACCAACAAAGTTTAAGTGGTTATCCAAAAATGTAAACATTCTTGCTTCGAGGGCGTGAATAAAACAAAATCCTAACTTTAGACGTCTTGTTAAAACGGGGCGTCTTGATTCATCAAGTATACACACATATCACAATCATTTGAAAACCACGGACTATATGTTCATTGTATGTTCTCTTGCTAGACTCATTTGGGCACAAATTGTCCTTTGGTGTAAAATTCAATCGATATAGGTTGCTTACCAATGGAGTTCATCTCTACAACTTTGGATCTATCGGTATTGGCAAAGAGGAGAAAACTGATAGAGGCTATTTTGGTGATTTCATGTTGATATATTTGGTGGGTTAGAAACAAAAAAGAATTCAACCACAAAGTGATTTCTATGTTGAAAATCGTAGAATTTTAATTATTTCTTTGCCTTTTCAGGTCTCTAGCTTCTAGATAGATAATTTTTACTTCATCTTTTTTTTTAAAAAATATTTTTCCATAAATCCTTGAAACCTTACAATAATTTGAACCCTCCACCTCACATTAGCACTTCATCTTTTAATTGATGGGCCAGAAAAAAAAATCGACCACAAAGTGATCTCTATGTCGAACATCTTAGAATTGCAATTATTTCTTTGCCTTTTTGGTTCTCTGGCTTCTCGATAGATAATTTTTACTTCATCCTTTTATTTTTTTTAACATATTTTTTCATCTAATCCCTCAAACCTTACACTCATAATAATTTGAACCCACCACCTCACATTAGCACTTCATCTTTTAATTAATAAATATTTTGTTTTGGGTCATAGTTTTAATAATTATTTTTTTTAAACGATAAATAATTCTATCATATTTCAAACGAAACTAAAACTCACAATCTTTTAGTTAATAGTAATGGATCTTTACCACTAGATCAAGCTAGTGCTTGGGTCATAGTTTTTATCAAAAGGCTACATCACGATAAATGCTCTATTGCCTTATTTGTTTATTTGTTTTAATTATTTAAAAAAGTATATCGCATATGTGAATTTTGAGATATCATTGTCATGGTACAGGACATATAGGGTATTTTTGGTTGGAGGTAATGGAATGGGAGAAGAAATGGAATGGACAAGGGAATGAAATTGATCATTGCCATTCCTTTGTCTTGTTTGGTTAACCTATAGGAATGAAATCAATTATTAATTTTTATTGCTTGGTATCCAAAAAATAGTAGAAATGAAACAGAAATACTAAAAACACTCCTATCTCAAAATACTTTTTAACCCTAAACCAAAAAAAAAAAACCCTACAATGGTGACGGTCATTCATTCATGTGTAATGGATGATTCCATTCTCTTGAGCAACCAAACACCACTTTTTTCGTTCCCATGTAATGAATCATTCCATTCCTACTGTCATTCATGCATAGCAAACGCTACCATAAAGGTTAAAGAGGATGATAGCATACATATTATTATACTATAACTTTGATATCGACCCATGGTATTTTTGTTGATCTTAAATTAAATGTCCCTGGTCTTTGTACAATTTCATTTATCATCGATCACTTTGTTTTTGTTAATCCTATCTTACAACCGGTCAAAAAAATAGACTAATGTCCTGATCTTATCTTACAGACCACAAATGTCACAGTAGAGTAGTTGTAACAAAAATTTAAAAAAATATATATTTTTGTATTGACTCTATACTTAAAAGTTATGTTTCTACTCGCATTAATTAACTCGAAATTTAATTAGAAAGCTAAATAAAACTTATTAGTTGAATTATGCATTCCTACTCGTAATAGAATAGGGGTAATATAGATCGATCCAAACCAGGTAGAATCCAACCAGGTCTGAGGTTGACCTATACATGGAATACATAACCAAACCTATTTGTGCATTTCGGTTTCAGACTCAATTAGGTCCGGCTGCCTCGATTAGGGTATACAATTGGAGGCAAAATACATCAAAGCATTTGTTAAAACCAGAAACCATCACCCTTGCAAACCGAGATTCAAACACCACGGGCTTACGTTTATCAATTGGCGCTCAAACCGGAAAATCATCACCATTGTCAATTTGTTCTTATTTTTCAAATTTGTATTCAAAAAGTCTAAATTTGGTTCACACAAAGCTAATGATGGTATTTAGTATATCAATTGTAATATGAGAGGTGCGCACAATGAATTGATCAAAAGTAGTTTACAAATCGCAATACAAATTATGCACATTGTTTGCTATTCTATGTTGATTCTTGGAGATGGTCACTTATTTATATACGCTACGTTCATGGGGGCATCAATGAGTTGGTTAAAGTTTGCTTTGGACAAAGTCATGAGAATGGAAATAAGAGGACATGTTTTCAAATTTAAGGCCTGTTTGGTCGCAATTGCGGTCTCCGTTAAATGCACGGGCTTACCGTTTATGTGTTTTGTAGATTTTGTATTTCAATATGGTTCATATAGTTTTCTGATTCCTATGGTTTCTGCTTCAGATGATACAAATTAAATAATCGGATAATAAAGGTTTTCTACCAAGAACAAGTTACTCTTTTTTATGTGAAATGAAGTGTGAATCTATTGTGTAAAGCATACAAGATGATACTCTTTATATAGAGGTTGAACAATAACAACGTTTCAGTCGGTGGTTATACCAGTCGACAATTGAACAGTTTACCCATAATGGACAACCTTAAGCTGAAAGATCCATCAGTTGTATCTTAGTTAGCATTAACACATAATCTTAGAGCATTCTCAGTAGGCCCCTTATCTCTATCTCTATAATTACACTAAAAAGTACTACATTTTCCACTCCTGTTTAATTAAATAATATATTTTTATATCTTTTTTATTACAGTTTTCTCTCTTCTCTACTCACAACCAATTCAACAAATATTAAGAAATAAATAGGGGCAAACAAAGTCTCGCCAAATTTACAAAAAATCACTACATTTCTCTCTCTATCTTATAATTTACACTCACAACCACTCGTAACTCCATCATAATTTGCAAAACTTTCTCACATTATGTTAGAGGAGCTGTTGGGATTGCTGTTACAACAATTGATAATTATAGAAGAATACCTTTCTACATGTCAATATCGACTTTTCTTAATATATCTCTCAGTTATGAAATCCAGGTCTCATGTCTGCTCATTAATTTATTCCTAATTTATTAGAGCTATCAGAATTCTATTTAAGCATATCACTACCTTAGTTGAAAATTTCCATTTAAATTGGAATATGGTGATTCATAGTGACTCTATGGTTGAATGGATAAACCACTTATAATCATTTTACCACTAGCATACATATTACCGCTAACGGTCATGTGCTACTGATACTTATCTAACCTTTCATGCAACTTTTAATCATGCATGCAAATTCAAAGCATTTACAAATGAAGCCTCCACTAATATACTTTTACCATTATTCACACTATATTTATTTCATGAATGACATCATTCCATTCGTGTGTGAACTCCATCAAATTAAATTAAAAGAAACATGTTAATAGGGAAATGCAAATTGGCATCTAAGATGTATGAAGAACTCCCCTACAAAGACAAAGCTGGCCAGCTCTTCAAGGGGCCCAAATCTTGTTATTTTAATATTCTCCCGGATTTTGATTCCAAAACTTTAAAACATTATAAAAACAAGACTTTTGCACTATGGCATAAACTCACCAATTACTGCCATACCACGTGCATAGCCGGCAGTTGGTGGAAAAGGAATAGTACACAGGAGGCCTGGTCACTATCAGCCGCTGCCTACCCACCAACTACCAGCAGGGCACGTGCGTAGGCCACTGTTGGTGGAACAGGAATACTGTTGCAGCCGGCCACACCTCCTTGGAAACCTACCTTCGGCTATAAATACCACAAATGGTATGATCATCTTATCTCAACATATCTCATCATATTATACCTGATATCTGCTCTAGCAATCTCTTAATATACATTTATATTTAAAGAGCAATCTAGTCTGATTCTCACGCCGGAGGGTGGTCACAAGGAGGAACCCCCCTTCTCAGTGACAAGCTCACGGTGTCTGTTTTGCAGGTTATCAGAAGAACCATCTTTACCGGGTCTAACCCCTCGTGGGAAACATCTATCTAACCCCCAGGTTACCAGTAATCTGCCCGGGGTCCGGCTAGTGTTTCTTCATTGGCGCCATTCGTGCATAAAGCTAGAACTTCATTTTTCTCCAGTTTTTTCAAACTTCTGGAAAGATGGTTAAAGAAACTCCGGTAACCACAACCCCAGCTACTGGGGGGAATACCGGCTACACAGTCTTTACAAACACTACCCCGGTTACCCAAGCCGGTGCAAGTGAAGTAAATTTTACGAACACTACCCCAGTTACCCAAGCTGGGGCAAGTGCAGTAAATAATCGCTCACTGGGAATCACCGATACCCAGTTAGAAAAACGAACAAGACTCCCCCGCCAAACACTCGATGAAGTCAAGGCATGGGCGGAGGCACGTCAGAAGGAATTCCAAGCTGAGTTGGACGAACGCTTGCGTTCCGTCCAACAGACTGACGAATTCGAAGAATACTTGGACGATGACTCGGAGGAGTCCGACTCCGACGCGAACCCTCGCCATAGGGCAAAAGGGAAGCGTAAGGAAACGGACTCCCAACCGAGAAGGCATTTTGGAGAAGCCTTCAAACCAAAAAACACAGGTGGAAGTCCACGTGACTTCTCCAAAACATTCAGACCAAATGTTGCAAATGCAGGAACGTCCAAATTTGCAAGGGACATTGCAGAAGCAATTGCCCCAAAAAGTGCCAAACAAATGTCCAGCATAGGCACATATGATGGTATATCCGACCCAGATGATCATTTGAACAGATTCATAGCGGGGGCAACCGTCAGTAGTTGGACGGAACCCACGTGGTGTTACATGTTCCAAATGACGCTTGTCGGGGCTGCTAGAGCGTGGTTCGATCGTCTACCGGTCAACCACATCTACGACTGGGCAGACTTCCAACAGAAGTTTAGCCAACACTTCAGCCAGCAAATAAAGTATACCGAGGAGCAATGGACAATCCTCAAGTGCATTCGAGAAAAAGATGAATCTTTGCTAGACTTCATCACTCGCTTCAACTCGAAGAAGCTAAGTCTGGGTAACATTAGCGAAGATCTTGTTCGCGCTGCGTTTATTCAGGGCGCGAACGACCCAGAGCTCATCCGCACCTTAACGGGTAAAGATGGCATGCCATCCACATGGGATGCCATCATGACAGCAGCAAAACGCTTTGCGGAAACGGAGAAGCAACTGGGTAGAGATCTCCCACAGAGCACAAACCTCTACACCCAGAAAACAAGAGAAGACAACGTCCTTACCGCCCGATTAAACAAAAAGCGGAAGCTAGGCATTTGGCAGTCAAGGGTAAACTTTGACACCTCATCCGGCTTGCAGCATCGGTTAGGCGGAAGGGATAACGCACAGTCAAACAAGAACTCCAGATGGACGCCGCTCACCAAAAGCGTCACCGAGATATTCGCTACTTAGGAGCTCCCATGGCCAAAGCCTCAAATAATCCGACATCGTCACAATGCTGATCGGAGCAAATACTGTGACTTTCACAGGACAAAAGGCCACAACACCGAAGAATGCATAGACGTAAAGGACATGGTCGAAGCATTTGTCAGAGATGGGACGCTCGCGCACCTCGTGGCGCAATGAACGCTGAGCAGGCTAATGCGTATAGAACCCCAGCTGGGGAAAACACGAATAAAATTCCAGCTTCAATGTGGAGACTACATGCTGCGTAAAAGAACGAGATCCCGAACCAGGTGCGTATCGGCTCGATGGCACTCCCATCCCAACATGGAAGGGAGCTCAATTACACAGTTTACATGTAAATCAATTCCAAATTTGTAAAGAAAAGGCCAAGAGCCACTTCTAATGGAAATGATTCTCCTTAGAACATCGACGCTGATGATTTTACATTTATACTTTATGAACTATCAACACGGATATGCCGGTTTTCACCGCATAATTACGTGAAGTCGTTGCGTGGGGAAGGCGGCAAAACTCGCATAAACCCAAAAAACGACAAACCTTCACGCAGGTCAGTTGAAGGGGAAAAGTTCAGTCATCCCACTAAATGAAAGTGCCGGTCTATCCGCATGAATCATGATAGAGGAAACTGAACACTAACCTATTAACAACCGCGCGTCGAACGGTTAATTTATTCAACACGGATATGCCGGTTTTCACCGCATAATTACGTGAAGTCGTTGCGTGGGGAAGGCGGAAAAACCCGCATAAACCCAAAAAACGACAAACCTTCACGCAGGTCAGTTGAAGGGGAAAAGTTCAGTCATCCTACTAAATGAAAGTGCCGGTCTATCCGCATGAATCATGGGAGGAAACTGAACACTAACCTATTGACAACCGCGCGTCGAACGGTTCAAAACAGAGAATTTCTAACAAAAGGATGAGGAAAACCTACACGCAGGTCAGATATAGGTAAAGTTTAGCCATCCTACTAAGTGCAAGTGACGGTCATACCCGCACAATCACGAAAGAGGAAGCAAAACTTCACACCTATTATCTACCACGTTCAAAGGTTAACTTATCCTCAAAAAAGGATGAGGAAAACCTACACGCAGGTCAGATATAGGTAAAGTTTAGCCATCCTACTAAGTGCAAGTGACGGTCATGCCCGCACAATCACGAAAGAGGAAGTAAAACTTCACACCTATTATCTACCACGTTCAAAGGTTAACTTATCCTCAAAAAAGGATGAGGAAAACCTACACGCAGGTCAGATATAGGTAAAGTTTAGCCATCCTACTAAGTGCAAGTGACGGTCATACCCGCACAATCACGAAAGAGGAAGCAAAACTTCACACCTATTATCTACCACGTTCAAAGGTTAACTTATCCTCAAAAAAGGATGAGGAAAACCTACACGCAGGTCAGATATAGGTAAAGTTTAGCCATCCTACTAAGTGCAAGTGACGGTCATACCCGCACAATCACGAAAGAGGAAGCAAAACTTCACACCTATTATCTACCACGTCCAAAGGTTAACTTATCCTCAAAAAAGATAAGGAAAACCTCCACGCAGGTCGGATATAGGTAAAGTTTAGCCATCCTACTAAGTGCAAGTGACGGTCATACCCGCACAATCACGAAAGAGGAAGCAAAACTTCAACCCATTATCTACCACGTTCAAAGGTTAACTTATTCTACACTTGGAAAATTGCTAATTTAAACTAAAGTATGCAAGTCATATAACGTTTATAAAGCAAGGAATCCAAAGAAAGTAGCGGTCTTACCCGCAAAAAGATTTATATTTCACAATGATTCATTACAAGAATGGCCGGGTAACTACCCGCCTACAAGAAAATAAATCTATACAAGCTAAATCTATCCTAGCAGTGGGAAGGGATCTTCAGGATCAGGCTTCAGGGCCACTTCCACTTGGACCAGCACCATCAGTAGATCGTGGCAGTTCAAGGAAAGCTTTAAGGATAGCTAGCCCATCATCAGCAGCAGCAACTTGATTCACCTTCTCCACCACCGGATGCGAGAAGGCGGCGTACTGATTCACTGCTTGGTCATAAACAGCTTCAGTATCAACATTATACAAAGGGAAGTTGGAAGGCGGGATGCCTTTCTCAACGAACCCTAGACCAAGCAGGAAGCCGACCTTTTCCCCATCCTCGTGAGAAGCGTTGAGGGCTGCGCTCATAGCATCATCATAAGAGGTCTCTGAGAAGACCCGATGCACAACCTACAAGAAAATATACAAGTGTCAAAACCTTTTCTATTTACAAAGAAAAGCGTAAAGAAATGAAAAGCATACCTGAGACAACGCTTCTCGAAGAAGCCATTCCTTGGCAACCAGAGCTTCTTGGAGGACAGCTTGAGCTTCGTTACGGGCGCGTTCGGCTTCACTCTTGTTGAGGTTGGCAAGCAACACTTCTTTAGCCGCAGCCTCTTCGACGCCCTTTAGCTTCCGCTCAGTATGGTCAAGCACCCCCCTCTGGTCCAAGATCTCCTGGAGCTTTTTGGCGTCTTCCATCGCCAAGGCATCATGAGCCTGCTGGAGAGCCTCTAATTTGGCTTTAAGCTCTTCATTCTCCACGCGTAGAGGCTCAGCAACAGCTTCAGCCTTGGTGGCCCTCTCGGTTGCGTTCCTTGCAGTTTCCTTAGCCAGCCGAAGCTGTTCATTAACAGCTTGGGAAGCCTTGGAACGGGCCTCGAGTCGAGCCTGAACTTCAACCTCGAGGGCCTTGAAGGCCTTCTCCTTTTCCGCAGCCACTGCGGAAAGCCTATGGTTCTCCTCCCGGACAGCCCGCGCCTGAGCCACTTCTTTAAGGCGAGCTGCTTTTAACTTGTCGTTTTCACGACAAAGCAGCTCGACGCGCGGCTGCATCCGGGCCAGGAGAACCCGAAGCTCATTGGTTAGCCTACCCTCCTGGTAGCTAGCCATGGCTTCCCCCAACGCACCACTGGGAGCAGCGTGACGAGCGCATTCCACGCACTCCACAGGGGTGCGAAGGGTTGTTCCTCGGCGAATGTTCCATCGTGGAACATACACTTCATTGGAATCCGACACTGCAAAAAACATAAAGCAGTTAGGAAAAGATGATAAAAATATATATATAAAATAGGCCAAAAGAACCCTACGCACCTGTAGGGTCAATAACAGGCCGATAGCCGCCAAACCCATCACCTGAACCCAACGTAAATCCATCCAAGAGGTCAGGCAGATGGGAAGGAGGCAGAGATTGGCGAGAAGCCCCATGCATACCTGAAGGTTCGGCCGTCGTTGCCGATGACGGAGGCATGGTAGAAGCCGCCGCGGTCGCGGCCGCGGAATCCGCAGCGAAAGTAACCGCCGGCTCGGTGAAAGATGCGGTAAAAATAGCACTCACGGCCGGCAGTGACGTCATCACAGCTGGAACAGTCGGCTCAAAGGAGTGAGCAACTGAACCAGCGGAAGCAGGCGCAGGCGCCTGGGTCGTCGCCTCAGGTAGGCTGACCAAGCCTACCGTCATGGGCGGAGTACTCTGCGCTCCACCCTGGAATGCGTCAACATCCACGCCTGCACAAAGAAGAAAAGTGTTAAATGATGGAAAACTATGAAGTTAAAAGAAAGGAAGTTTGTACTTACGGGTTTTCTTGAGCCTGAAAGTACGGACGGGCGGGGATGAACCCGATGGAGCCGGCCTCTTCACGCCGGTCACCGTTGTCATCCTGGGCTCTTCGGTGACAGTTGTCACAGCCTCCGGAATGGTGATCTTATCACCACCGGGATTCCCCGCCACCTCTTCGCTCTCGGTCTCCGATTCAGACCGAGGCACCGGATCGGCAGTGGAGGCCACCTTCTCCTTCCCCTTCCCGCCGGCAGCCTTCTTCTTCCGCACCAACGGAGGACCATCTGCGGATTCCTCATCAGAACATACGATTAGAGGAATTCCAGCAGAGGTTTCAACATTGAGGGGTCGAGGGTCGAATAGCGCCTTACCTGGCCGCCTGGCGCTAAGGATCTCGTGGCCTAGCGGATAGACCTCCACGAACCGATCCGCCGTTTGTTCTAGGATGGGCAACTCGTTCTCGTCTAGAGCGCGAGTACCCATCCGAGCGGGACCGTCAGCCTCCCGCGGGTACATAAGCGACTGCAAGTCGTTCCCCTCTGAAATAAACAGGAAAGAAGATTAGAAGAAATTCTAAATCAACAAAAGGAAACAAAGCATACCGTAAGGAACAGAGTTCGAACCGTATTCGAGGACGATTGGGATCTTTTGCGCATCCGCAGCCTTCCACACCCGGCTCATCCCCAGCATCACCATCCCGGACTCCGCAAACCGGTAAACCGGAGATTGGACTCGGGATATCTTCGAAAACCATTCCGCCTCCTCGTAGTTGGAGGCGTGAAGGCTGGGAAGTGCTTGCCCGTTCTTAAATTTCATGGCAAGGGGGATGGCGCGAGCGGAGAGGTAGAAGAACTCCCGCTTCCACGAGCGAAGACTGCGCTCGGTTGCGCAGATCTTCAAACCCTTAATCCGGGTTATCAATGTATACCACCCCTGGATGCACCTCCAAGTGTAGAAGGTCATCAGGCGGTCAACATAGGGCTCAATGCCCAGTATCCGGCACACCCACTCGAAGTGGCGAACCTTGGCAATCGCCATCGGATGCACCTCGGTCAGGTGCACACCGTGCCTCTCCAGGACACGGAAAACAAACTTTGTCAATGGGAACCTAAGATTCCCATAAACAAAGAATGCGGCATAAACCCCGATCTTGCCTCTGGGGGCATCATACACCGTCTGGTGGGGTTCAGGAAACTCAGGCTCGAGAGACTCGAGCATGAACTTCCTGACGATGTACTGATACAGATCGCCAGGCAGAGCACACTGGCACTCGCCAGCAGTACTCTTGTCATCGGCTGTAGATTCGAGATCACGAGACGACATCTTGCAAAAAGAAAGAAGAAAACGATTTCAAGAGAATGCTCGACTGAAAGATGAGTATTCGCCGGAAATCGTTCTTAAGATGAAGAGAAGAGTGAAAGTGTGGATTACAAAGAACCCTCTCCCCCTTTATATACTAATCGCAATTAATGCGATGAATTTAATACGGAGGAGAGAGAAATCAAAGGTGCAATGAAACTATGACACGTGGCAAAGAGCAAGCTGGCAACAGCTGTTGACAGGACGCATACCATTAAAAAGCGTCTGGAATGACCATGTACTGTCACGTCACCATAACTTCCTGCACGTCCTGACACAGTCAGAAGAAACCGTCGCACGACGTTTCAGAGGTTTGGACTGTTCTTATCCTTTCACCAACTCTTCGAATTTCAAAATTCAAAAAGATTCAAAAGTAAGCGGGAAAATACCCCTTACCTTGGCAACCAAGTAACCGTAAGACGGATGCGGGTACAGTGTCAAGACAAAACCCTTCACATACCTAGCACCCGCAGGGAATTGAAGCCAAGAATAACTTGGCAACCAAGTAACCGTAAGACGGATGCGGGTACAGTGTCAAGGCAAAACCCTTCACATACCTAGCACCCGCAGGGAATTGAAGCCAAGAATAACTTGGCAACCAAGTAACCGTAAGACGGATGCGGGTACAGTGTTAAGGCAAAACCCTTCATACCTAGCACCCGCAGGGAATTGAAGCCAAGAATAACTTGGCAATCAAGTAACCGTAAGACGGATGCGGGTACAGTGTTAAGGCAAAACCCTTCACATACCTAGCACCCGCAGGGAATTGAAGCCAAGAATACCTCGGCAACCAAGTAACTATAAGACGGGTGCGGGTACAGTGTTAAGGCAAAACCCTTCACATACCTAGCACCCGCAGGGAATTGACGCCAGGGGTACCTTGGAAGTAAAGTAACCGTAAGACGAGCGCGGGTACAGTGTTAAGGCAAAACCCTTCACATACCTAGCGCTCCGTAGGGAATTGAAACCAAGAAGGATCTTCTGGGCAATGCTTGCGGAAACGGAAATAACATCCCCGCATAGCGGGAACGTCGAGAACTACATTGTTTGAGGCTCCAGGATGGAATTGGTGGTTTTAATATAATTGATCACTATGTTCAAAACTACCAAAACCTCAGGGAGAATCCACACAAGTGGGACTCAACGCTCCTGACTTGCGAGGAGGTTACAGCCTACCCGCATCATACCCAAAGATCAAGCAGGAAACTCGGGAATTTCTGCAAGTGACAAGGACTTCCGCGGGAAGAATCCCCATGGAAAACCTTAAAAAACCCTTTTCAAAACCCTTTGCTTAAGTCCAAAAGTTCACCTCACTTTATTAAACACTCATGAGAAGAACATTGGACTGGGGGGACTTGAAGAGGTAGGTCCCAGCAGAGCCCAGTTGGACCCGCAAGACTCACCTTGAAGAGGGACGTCTGCGCAGAAACCAACTGGATCCGCAGGACCCACCATGCTCAGAGACGTGACGTCCTTACGCGCAGTACGCAAGCTGTTCCCGCAGGAAATGCCTCCCAATGGTGAAGGACTCCGCCTGTTCCCGCAGCTTCGGATACAAGCCATCAGGGAAGGCCACCCGCGCAGCAAGGCTACACGCACAAGGCACTTAGCTCTCAATCACTCAGTGTCACCTGAAGGAATGAGCAAAGCCCCAAACAATCCCGCACAAGGGCGGGAGGGGGAATACTCCCGCCCAAATAAGCCAGTCCGTACGATACGGGAAGATCTTCTGTACTGTACCTGACGAGGTATGGGCAAAAGATCTGACTAAAGATACGACAGCTTATTGACAACAGTATGGCGAGCAGCATGCTCCTGTACTGTATGTCACTATTAGCCGCTGCCTACTCACCAACTACTGCCATACCACGTGCATAGCCGGCAGTTGGTGGAAAAGGAATAGTACACAGCAGGCCTGGTCACTATCAGCCGCTGCCTACCCACCAACTACCAACAGGGCACGTGCGTAGGCCACTGTTGGTGGAACAGGAATACTGTTGCAGCCGGCCACACCTCCTTGGAAACCTACCTTCGGCTATAAATACCACAAATGGTATGATCATCTTATCTCAACATATCTCATCATATTATACCTGATATCTGCTCTAGCAATCTCTTAATATACATTTATATTTAAAGAGCAATCTAGTATGATTCTCACGCCGGAGGGTGGTCACAAAGAGGAACCCCCCCCCCCTTCTCAGTGACAAGCTCACGGTGTCTGTTTTGCAGGTTATCAGAAGAACCATCTTTACCGGGTCTAACCCCTCGTGAGAAACATCTATCTAACCCCCAGGTTACCAGTAATCTGCCCGGGGTCCGGCTAGTGTTTCTTCAGCTGGCCAGCTCTTCAAGGGGCCAAAATCTTGTTATTTTAATATTCTCCAGGATTTTGATTCCAAAACTTTAAAACATTATAAAAACAAGACTTTTGCACTATGGCTACAAACTTGGCGTTTTCATTTGTCAACATTAAGAACCCACGTCTAGTCGTCTACAATGATTAATATAAACAAAGAGTGGGTGACCATTTTTAGGGTTTTTGTAATATATACATTCATCAACGTCAACCCAAAACAAACTGTACATGCTTTAAATATTCAACAAATTTTGTCGGAGGAATCTTGGCTCAGTTTATAAAAGGGGTTGTTTGGTTTTCGTGGGTTGGGAAGAACAAGATTAACTACAAAAATATCAAGAACATACACGTACGCGCAAGGTTCGGGAAACTTGTTTTTGTGTGGTCATGGGGAGACAGCCTTGTTGTGAAAGAGCAGGATTGAAGAGAGGCCCATGGACTATGGAAGAAGATCGAAAGCTTATGAATTTTATCATCAACAATGGCATCCAATGTTGGCGAATGGTTCCAAAACTTGCAGGTTTTAATTCAAATTTTCTCTTTAGTTGCGATGATAATATTGTCATGAAATTTTGATCCTAATATTGTTAAATTTTCGGTTTCATGAAGGTTTGCTAAGATGCGGGAAAAGCTGTAGATTAAGATGGATTAACTATTTGAGGCCTGATCTCAAACGAGGTACATTATTAGAAGCCGAAGAGGATCAGATTATTGAACTTCATGCTCGTCTCGGTAATAGGTATCGCTTCTTCATCTTTGTTTCTTTGATGTTACATCAAGTAAAGTTTGCATATATGTAAGTGTATCAAATATTTAACGACTAATATTTGGACTATTTTAGGTGGTCCAAGATAGCATCACATTTTCCTGGACGAACAGATAACGAAATCAAGAATCATTGGAACACTCGAATCAAGAAAAAGCTCAAACTTCTTGGAATAGACCCAAACACGCACAAACATATAGACGAAGAGAAGAAACATGATTTGGAAGCGAAAAATGAACAGTCCTGCAACATTGTGTCAACTAACACGAACATCCATTTGGAATGTGCCAAGATAGATGAACTTAGAGTAAAAAATGACATGAACTCAAGGATTGATTACAACATGGCGTGCATGAACTTTGATGCAGATATCCATGCATTCACAAACACAAACCAAGAGACATCGACGACTTCAATTTCAGAAATCCCGAATTCTTGCCTTGGAGAATCCTCTTTGGTTAAAGGAGATTATTCTTTACAGCAATGGGTTGATGGTGTAGATTCATTGATGTTATGGGATAGTTTCAATCAGCAAGAAGACCTATTTTTCCTTTTAGGAAATGATTAGTTGCAAATCTTATCATTTTTGAAATTCGAATTTTGTAGTGAACCAAACTCACAAAGTAGAATGTAATTCCTTTTTTCGGATTTATTTTTGTTCGATAGTTTTGTTGAACTACTGAAAGCTAATAAATAATAAGTCGCAATCGTCAATTCTGTCATTAAAATTTACAAGAGACTTCACTCCATCATCAAATTGCGCTAGTGTGTTTGGTTGAGAGCCTTTTAGATGCTTTTAAGAGCTAGGTTGAAGCTTTTAAAAAAAAACTTATATTCAATTAAAAGCTTTATTTGGTTGAAGGAACTTAAATCTTTTAGGTTGGGAGAAAAAACTTAAAGCTTGAAGCTCTTGCTAGTAGCGTTTAAAAAAGCTACAAGCTTTTAGTATTTTAAACTACTTAAATAACCTTTCAAAAGTAATACATTTAGTATTACTTTTTTTAGTTATACCCATTTTGATAATTGTATACATTTATTAAAGCTTCAAGTACTTTGTCAAACGTCTAAATATATCTAAAAAGCTACAGCTACCAGCTTCAGTTCATCAGCCATCAGTTTCCAGCTATAATTGTCAACTAATTTTCCAAAACATAACCCCATAAGAATGTGTGGGCCTCATATGCTATGTGTCATGTGTGAGTAAAAAAAATAGGCCCATAAATATAAACTTATAAATGGGCGGCCTTGTTATAAATTTTTTTTTTCTAACCTAGTGTTTGTGAAAAAACTAGTTACCATTTTGGGGTTCATTCAAAACTATTTATCAAACCATTGTTTTTTATTTATTTTGTATATTTTTTTACTTATAAATCAACATACTAGAGTATTTTATATTTTTTATATAGTTAATCTATAATATATTTTGTATATATATTTTATCCGATAATCCATTATCTTATTTTTTTATATTTATTTTATCAATCGACATTTTTTACACTAACAGTATAGATCTTTTCTCTTGATTTGCTTTCTCTTTTTAGTTGATTTTTATTTTCAAATACATATTTTTTGTTTGGACATATTTATTTTATGATTTTTTTGTTTAGTTCCGGTATTATAACGAGCCTAATTCACACTGACCGAATTTACGTCGAATAGTTGCGACACGTTCGGGTTTTACCAACAGCGTGGTTTAGGGATGAGAGCGGTACCATACCTGGATTCGTACCTATACTCGAAAGTACCCGTACCTAAAATCAGTAAATCTGGATACCCGTACCTGTACCCATTTTTATGGTGCGGGTACGGATACCGATGACATGTACTTTCGGGTACGGTACTCGCTTTAGTACCACTTTGTTCTTTGTTTTTAAAAATCTCCACTAAACTTGGTATCGGTACCGTACTGTACCAACAAACAATTATCTATAATACCACTACCAAAACCGTAATAATACAACCAAAACATAATATTAAACCTAAAAATGAAATACACCATAATATAAAATCCATTTATAATCAAGTAATGAATTCCAAAACATACAAAGTCTTCCAACTTTTTTTAATAATAAAAATGTTAAAAACAAAGCTAACTTATGCAAAGGAATTTAACTTTCGTTTAATCTCCACTAGTCATATTTCCATTTTTCTTTCTTTCTTTTTTTTTTGTTTACTGCTTCCTCAATTTCTATAGAAAAACAAGAGATAAAGTTAATACATGTTTAATTATATACACAATTACACGTACATGAAATAAAAATATATGAATACACAATATAAGAATATACACATATAAATAGAGAAGGAACTGATTCAACTGATACATATTAGGTTTTGAAAGTCCCATTAGAAATTAAAGTCATCAGTGTTGAAAACCTAATAAAAGCACATACATACTCTAAACGGCACCAGTACCCGTAAAACCCGTACCTGTACCCGAAAGTACCCGTACCTAAAATCAGTAAATTTGGATACATAGACACGTACATGTATGGTACAGGTACAGGTACAGGTACAGGTACAGGTACTGGAACTGAACGGGTACGGGGTATTCGGGAAAAAAAATCTCATTCTTGCAGTGGTTTTACGAATTTTTGTTGTTATTTTTTTATTTATTTTAAATATGTTCATTTTATGAATTTAATTATTGATTTACTTCCGGTACCGTAACAAGCATAGCCGATGCTGACTGAACGCACGTCGACGAGCCGCGTGAGTTTTTTAGATTTTAGTTTTCAATATTTATTTTTTGTTAATTTCTTTTAAATAAATTAATTTTTTGCCTTTATGTTGGTACCATAACCAATATAACTGATACCGAGTGAGTCATATGTTATTATAACTTGTCAAAATGAAATAAGAAACATACAAAGAATAATAAAACGTTAAAACTTGATCTGCTACAACTCTCAATATCCAATATCATCGAAAATATGAAATTCATATAAAGTCTAGTCACTACTGAGTAAATATCAAACACAAACAAAAATAAAAAAAAATGTCAAAACAAAATTGAGTCACTAGCGACTAAGGATCGGACACAAAAAAAATAAAAAATTTCAAATAAAGGACGGTCTCAACAATATTCTTTATGAAATCTTATTTTATTTTAAATTTATTTAGAATGATTTATTTTTTATATTTGTCAAATAATTGACGGGAAAAAAACAATTAAAAACAAAAGGCTTAAAATGACTTAGTAATAAAAAGGTTGCTTAACAGTATAAAAAAGTAGCTACTGCTTTGATCGAATAAAATATAAAAGAAATATAATTAGAAAAATAGATAATATATTAATTAAATAGAAAAACTAAAAAGACTCTAATATGTTAGTTGAAAGGTAAAAGGCGGTAAATGAAAAACACTATGGCCATTCTCGAGAATTTATATGTCTCGGTCGAACTGAAAATAAAAAGAACTGTAGACCCTAACGAGTAACAAAATAATATATGAAAAAAAATTTAGTTAAATGGTTTTTTATTTGGTTTAAAAAATTAAAATTTAGATTGGCTTACTTGATTATGATTTAGGTTGTGTAAAAATCTTTTTGTGTGAAAATAAGCTTAAAATGTCTCTTGTGAGACAAAAACCTACAACCTTTTGGTTGGGAGTCATACTCGTTTGCCACCTATACCAAGTTAGTTATTGTACAATTAGGGTAAAACATTAAATATACATATTTGTTTTCCATATATATATATTGTGCCCCTGAAAATTAAGTGCCCCGGCCGGTCGCCTACGTTGCCTATACCACCAACCGGCTCTGAAAAACACTAATTTGGTAATTAATTTTCAAAGAACACCAATGTGGCAAATAGTTTTTACACAAACACTAGTTTGGGGGTGGGGGGGGGGGGGGGGGGGGAACTCCCTCTTATAATCTAGTTGAACTCCCTCTTATAATCTAGTTAGTAATAGAACGATAAGCGTAATAAACATACAAAATACAAAAATAGTTAAGCTAAAATTTCAAACAATCAAGCATATTTTATGAAATATATATAAAAAAATTAAAAATTATGGGCTCCCGGGGTTAGCGAGCCCCGCACAAGGTACTGAGACTGTCCAGCCTACGGATGAATTCTATCAAAATTTAAAAGTATTAGCTTAAATTACTTCCATCAGAAATCTATTATAATACTTATATCCACAAAATTTAATATTCCATCAGACCTTCCACTCTTCTGTTATAGGCTCAACTAATCCTTTGAAGAGTATTGTGATTTTGTCAGATCCGGAAGACTATGGCTATTTTGAGTATTTTTTTCCATAAACATGTCTAAAGTTGAAAATGATTTGATTAAAATGGCTATTTTAGAAGTATTCCCTTGTTTAACAATTCATCTTATTTATTCAATCGAACAGAAACACACTTAGTCTTTTTCTTTGCAATCTTCGTCGACAAGAAACAAGAGAAGAAAGAAAACCACCTTTTTACTACCTTTCTCTTATCACCGGATCATATTTCTTGACGTTAACTAACATGTTGTGGTTGCATTGTATAAACCGAAACTAATTTTGCTAGGTCTTATTCACACTTAAGTTCTTGATTTTTTGTCATCCTGTCAGTACTCGTTTTCTCACCATCTTCTTGTAATTGTAATGAAAACTCTAGTCGCCAAACTACCTCCTCCATTGCAGGTCGCTCACTCCCTTCCTCATGCAAACATTTACTTGTTACATATTCAAACTTTCTCAAACTCTCTGGTGCGATCTCACCACTCAGTTTTGGATCAATGATTTCTTGTAAGGTTCCCTTTTGATAGCAAATCTTGCCCCATTCTACCAAACTCACTTGTTCATCTCTCAACCCCACATCAATAACAGGTCTCGCACACAACACTTCGAGAAGAACCACTCCAAATGAGTACACATCCGACTTCTTCGTGAGTTGTCGTGTCCAACAATATTCAGGGTCAACATACCCCAAGCTACCCTTCACCACCGTATCAGCATGTGTTTCTAATTGATCTTCGTGGCCTAGCTTTGACAAACCAAAATCAGACAACTTAGCCACCCAATTGTCATCTAATAAGATATTTGTGGACTTGACATCACCATGAATTATTGCAAGTGGTCCACCCGCCAATGCATATGTCGAGACGTGTTTTCCATGACAGAGGAGGGTTGTTTGTGTTGTAGAGATGTTCACGTAGAGTCCCATGTGCCATGTAATCATATACCAGTATCATCTCTCCCTCATCGTCACAGAATCCAATCAGGGACACTAGTCGGACATGGCGTAGTTTTGACAACATCTCGATTTCTGTACAGAATTCTTGAAAACCCTGTCTAGATGATGAGTCGAGCCGCTTGATTGCAACAATCGTTGGAGCCTTGTTCATGTACCCCTTGTACACCTTACCAAATCCCCCGTTGCCTATGACAAAACTGTCATTGGTAGCAGCTTTCAATTCTTTAAGTGAAAAGCGATGGCATTTAGATGGTAATCTGTAGACGGCGGCACCAAAATGTTTGACTCGCCTTCCAATGCAAACAACTAGAATAACTAAAATAAAAAACCAATTATCACGACACATGGAGTTTTCTCTTTGTTCCCTTTTGCAGGTTTAATACTAAGTTCTGGGTTTGGGCTAGCAAGACTTCTATTCATGCTCAGCTTGAAGACTTCCAAACCGTTCAAATAAGCATCACCATATAGTTCAGACCAGAACTTAGGACGCATGGCTACCCACAGATCTTGCTTGCTTCGGGAGTGATTAGGATCCTCGACATATATAAGGTAATCCTTAAAAACAGGTCCAACTGAATAAATCAACCTCCTCCTCAGCAGTTTGATTATTAATGAAAATTGTAAAGAGAACCTGACTGGGTTTTTTCTAGTCTGTTATAATGTTGCAAAAATGGAGCCGGAGCATGTAATAAAACCCGGAAGTATCCAAGTCAAATTGTACTTGCCCGCCTCATCGTCGCGTTTGATAAACTAGCTCAGGTGCGGTGTATTTGGGTGTCTCCTTGCTATACATGATCGGACTATTATAAGCTAGTGTTAACACATTTGCTTCTCCGTGTATGTATTCAGTATCTTGATCCCATGACCGATACATGCCGGTATCGTCGTAAACGTGTATTTGTCTCCCACCCATGTTTAGCCTGTAAATATTTTCAAGTGCCATGGTGTTATCAACAACAGGTCCGCTAACTATCCCAACATACTTCAGGCTTTTAGCCTCAAAGTACCATTGATGAAGGCATATGAGTTAGGGACGTTTAGGTATCCATCATTCACATAGATAAGGAATTCTTTGACAGGGTCAAGAAAGCACTGAAGTTGGTTAAAAGAGAGTATCCGACACAGTGTTCGGCGTTAAAATCGGAGTAGTTGGCTGGATAGAAGTGTAAACGGAGGAATTTGGGACCTTGGGAGACCCAAAATGTGTAGGTAAAAGAAGAAGAAGAAGAAGAAGAAGAAGAAGAGTTAAATAAAACATCATTGGGTCTGTATGGATGTACAGTGGTGGTAAGGGTGTAGAAGAGCATAAAAAAGAATGGTAGACCGAAGGTAAACTGGTTGAATAGCATCAATCCTTGGGCTAGATAATTGATTAATGTTATTTTATATAATTTGATGGCATGTGACTGGTATATTGCTTTATTAAGATAACAGTAGACTTGGAAAGTCTTCGTCTTCGCTTGTCTTGTGCGTTACAAGTGTGGACAATTAATTGTGTGGCTACGGATTAAACATTGAAGTGGTCTTAAATGAAACATACACTTTCATATATATATATATATATATATATATATATATATATATATACTAGTTTTAGACCACGTGTCACACACGGGATAATTCAAATTATAAAATTATAAGTAAAACAAATAATTACGTAACATATATGAAAAAAAATATATTACATCTATGCTTATACATATACAATGTGTACATAAATTGATTTTATTTATATCACAAAATTATTTTTTTAAATGAACTTAATAAAAAAAATGTCCGTGCAAAAACGTACCCGATAATGCTTCTTTTTATTGAAAAATTCATTCTTTGTGTCATATATGTATAATTGAAAGAATTTTGGTTATAAACCAATTTAGAAAATAAGACTTCTCATACGATAGTAGTTCTAACTACTCGGCCTAAATACAAAAGGAGCGTTACCTTCATTGATATATTTATCAATTTACCACCCATCAAAGGAAAGTAGAACATTAGATTGTAACAATGGATGTTCTTCAAAAACTATGCTTTTCTGAGTTACGCCATGAAAAAGATTTTGATAAGTTTCAGAAAGTTTCTCGACTTTGTCATAATGACAATATAAAAATAATATGTTAACTCATTCAATTTTGTGAATATTTTGTATCATTTTAGCATAGTTTTACATGATACGTTTCCCATACAACATTCTGATCATCATTGAAGGAAAAATTAATGTTGACATAAATATATATTTCAAATTTGATAAAAGTTAGAAGCATTTATAGGCATGGGGGTGGCATGTCGAAAGTGTTCGCAATCATTTCTTAAATTTTAATAGTTGAGTGAAAAATAGTAAATTTGCCAAATCCCGAACCTTTTGATTATTTCAAAAAATGCCCTTAAAAATAAATTTGAAACCCGAATCGTGTTTAAAATTCTAACTTTCATACTTTTGATATTTTAAAGTCAACACTTTGAGCCCATAACAAATTTGATGATAATCTATTTTGCATTCTTAAACTTTTAAAAATACTCAAAATTTTCATTTTTGACCCGTAACAAATTTTGACCTAAATGTAGTTAACTTGTACCAAACAATCTATTTATAACTTTTGACCCATAAAATCAAATTTAAGTTCCACAAAAAACCCGAAACAATTTTCATTTGAGAAACATCATATGTTGTTAATTTTTGGAATTCACCAAGTATTTTGAAATATGTGGTAAAATAATATGTTAATATTTATATTTATAAAACTATATAGATATTATATAAATATAGTGTAAAAGGAAAGTGAATAATTATTGATTTATTACATATATTATGGTATATTAGTTTTGGAGGGAAAAAATTGTGAGAATTAACCAAAACATGACAAGTGTCCACATTTATTTTACTTTATTACAATAGGGGTGTGTGTGTGTGTGTGTGTGTGTGTGTGTGTGTGTATATAAATGATAGAATACAATAATCCTTTATCGTACATTACGTACGCAACATTTCCAACCGTTAGATTTTCAAAACCCAAAATCACAATTACACTCATCTGCTCGTCCCTCTCCCTCAATCAGTCTCCACCATCAGTCGCCGACATCAACACACCTCTTTCACTTTCGATCGCCGGTGCCATCAACACTTTTCGTCACCATCATCGCCGTCGACAATTAACTCATCAGAAAAACCCGTCACAGGTTTGGTTAGTTGAATTGAAATTGAAGCCAATCGATCGGTTAAAATTGAAATCGATTCAATTAATCATCTATTTGAAGCTTCAATCGATCAATTTTGAGTTCTGGATGATGGGTTTTTGACATTGAAGTATTGAACGTTTAAAGGTAAAAACGTTTTAGTTGAACGTTTAAAGGTTTAAAGCGTATTAGCTGGAACTTATTAGCTGAACGATTAAAACGTATAATACGTTTTGAAATAAGTTTTGATAAACCGTTGTATTAATACATTCTAGTTTGAAATAAAATTGATTTCTTCTTATATGTTTTGATAAAACATTCTTTTAATACGTTCTGGTTGAAATAAAGTTGATTTTTTTAATACGTTCTAGCTTCAATCACCTTTGGTGTTCTTTTTAATACGTTTTGTTGCTATTGCAATCACCCTTAATATAAGTTTTGAATTGCAATCACCTTTAATACGTTTTTGGTGTCCTTTTATATGTTTTAATAAGTTTTAAAGAAAGTTTTAATACGTTCTAGTTTTAAAAAGGGGCTTACAGAGGTTGCAGCGGTGGTGGCGGCGACGGAGCTCTGGCAGAAGAGAAGAGGATAGAAAAGGGGACGAACACATATATACCTAATTCCATGCGCCAAACGATGACACTTTTAATACGTTCTTCAATTTCACACTTAGGGCACACGCTGTAGCTTTGTCAGTTTTGAAGTTGTTTACAATTATGCCACCGCGTGAAATTGAAATCGACGTTCAAAAAGCTCGCGTACCTAATGTACGATAACCTATTATTGTACGTTAACCTACCCCTATATATATATATATATGCTAAGTATAAAATGAAAACCCACTTGAGTTGTGAAAACTCTAGAAACCCATTCTCAACCACATGTTTTTAATGAATGTTTAAATCTTGTGGTCCACAATTAAAGTTAATAAAAAATATAAATATAAATATAACTTTTTCTCTCTTCTGAAAACATGTATAAAAATTAGTATAAAAATGTTAAAAAATAGCAAAACATTTTTTTTTTGATGTTTCGATGTTTTGTATTAAATGTTACAACATATATTACATGTAACAAAAAAAACGATGTTACATAGGGTTTTCGTGGGTTTTCAAAACTCAAGTGGGTTTTCATTTTAACCTTACCCTATATATATATATATAAAGGTTTTATATATATATATATAGGGTAAGGTTAAAATGAAAACCCACGAGTTGTGAAAACTCTAGAAACCCATTATCAACCACATGTTTTTAATTAATGTTTAAATCTTGTGGTCCACAATTAAAGTGAAGAAAAAATGTAAACATAAATATAACTTTTTCTCTCTTCTGAAAACATATATAAAAATTAGTAAAAAATGTTAAAAAATAGCAAAACATTTTTTTTTATGTTTCGATGTTTTGTATTAAATGTTACAACATATATTACATGTAAAAAAAACGATGTTACATAGGGTTTTCGCGGGTTTTCACAACTCAAATGGGTTTTTATTTTAACCTTACCCTATATATATTTATTTAGGATTTGGTTCATTTCAGAAGTGTTTCTTATTGCGAGAAGTGCGAGAAATTAATCCAACCAATCACATTTTTACTTTTATTTTATTATTTATTTAATGACATGGGTGTTATAGTAAAATATGTATTTTTTCATATTTTGTAGGTCATAATGTATGAAGAAGTTACAATTAATTTGTTTTAATATTTTTTAAAACTTTAGTCAAATCAACATATATTTAATTCTTGTGTTTTTTTTATTTTATCAAATTCAATTTTATTGATTTGTCAATATCATTTCTTTATTCTCGTAATTTGAATTTCATACCTTTATCCAGATAATAGTTCTTAAATTCAATAGCGTCGATAAGTTTGCATAGTACATAAATGAGCATACGCATGAATAAAATTACAAATACACAATTCAAAATACCTCCTAGATAGTATATATACGAACCTACACAATACTAAATAAACTAACATACGATAAAAATTACACATACACCATTGGAAATACCACATACACAGTACATATATAAACATACACAATAATATATTAACCTACATAGTACATAAATGAAACTACACACGACTAAATTACACATAGACAATTCGAAATACCATATACACAGTGCATTTACGAACCTACACATTACATAAATGAACCTACATGATAAAAAACTAAGCAGTTAATATCGGCGATATATCGGTTATATATCGCCGATATTTCGGTTATCGTGCCTTGGAAAAATATCGGTCCAAAATATCAGTCCTGATATTATCGGCAATAATGGTCGATATATCGCCGATATTTTGCTCAATAATATTGGTTATATCGCCGATTATCTCGATTTGGCCATTTTTATATCCAGAACTTAGAAAGGCTTTCAAAATCCAATTACCTGGTTGCTTCAATCGTACTTTGACTCATGTTATCAATCAAATAGCGAACTCCGGCTATTAATTCCAATGACTTCTGGCCGGAAATGAGAAAGAAAGAGAGGCGGCAGAATCTGGAAGAGGAAGAAGATGTATATTGCGATGGAGTTTTAGGGTTTTATAAACTTTAGGCATTTTATCATTTAACCCCTCTCTTTTTCACTAGTTTACATTTAATACCTAAAATTTATAAACTTGTATATTTTAACAATTAACCCCATTTACCTTCATTATTTTACATTTGGTCCATAGAAAAGGGTTAAAATAAAGATACATAGTTTTGTAGAAAGAGTAAGAAGGACATAAAATTTAGAGTTAGGAAACTATGTTAGCCTATTTAGGGAATTATTTACCTAAATCCTAGGAAACTATTTGTTATTTTGAAAACTACTAATCTCAACCACTAGATCCTAGATCCAAGGGCCTAGATTTATTCTTACTCTTCCTAGAAAACTATCTATTTCTACTATAACCCACCCCTTGGTCCATAAACTTATATATTCATACATAAAAAAGTATAAAATAAACATTATATACATATACATAAATTACCGATATATCACTGTGAAAACCGATATCTCAGGACCGATATCCGATATTTTTCCGTATTAACTGCATAGATAAAAATTACATATATACAATTCGAAATGCCATATACACGATATATATACACCTACACAGTACAAAATAAACTTTTTTATTACATTAAACTATATATGATAAATAACGGATAATGATAATAACCTATACTTGTTAAATTATCACATACACGTTCTTGATACCACTTAAATAGTACATATATAAACCCCACACTGTACAAAATAAATTATTTTTGTATTTTTCACATTAAACTACATATAATAAATAGCAAATCATATTAATAACCTACAATTGTAAAATTTTCACGTACGCAATCGTGATTCCACCTACACAATACATGACTATGCATGCGTATATAATACATAAATTTGTATAGGCAACATATAATATTTAACGCATTTGAAAAAATATGACTGAAGATATTACGATATTTGGTTAAAATTATATTTGCTTAACATTAGTTTAATTAATAAAATCAATTCAAAAATAACAATTAAACAATTAGTTAGTAATAATAACAAATAAATACTATTAATGATTTAAGTTTCACTTTGAAAAGTCTAAAAAACAAATACCAAACTACCCTTTTTCATTAAAATTTTGTTAGATTAATATCCTCATAATTACAAGTTTGCCACAACTTTTCTAATCCATTGATTACACATAATCAATGGTCCAGATCGATTTCTCGCACTTCTCGTTGTAACTTGACTTCTCGCAAAATCCATCCCCTGTACATATAGGTAATGTATATTTTGAAAACTCTTTTGAGATAAGAAAACCCAAGAAACTCAATGTGTGGCCTAAATACTTCCACGTCTACATTTTTAAGTGTTTGATAAGATATTATTTGTTTTATGCGTGTTGATTGTAAAACATATTTTTTTAAAAGATGCAAATTGAATATATATTTTTGAACATTAAATAGATAAATTATGTTTAAATATGCAAACTAGCATACTTTTTAATTTTTAAAACATCTAATTTTTATTAAATATGTAATTTATTTAAATATGCAAATTAACATAACATACCTTAAATTATGTTAAATATATGAATTAACATAAATTTTTAAACTCTAAAATACGTAAATTTTATTTAAATATTAAATTATGTAAAATATATAAATTAACAAAAAAAATTATAACCTATAAAATGCGTAAATTTTATTAAACTTCGTAAGTTACGTTAAACATATAAATTAACATAGTTTAAATTATGCAACTTTTTATAAAAACATGTAAATGATGTTAAATGCGTAAATTAACAAATTAAAATATGTAAATTTTATTAAAAATATGTTAGTATGTAAATTAAAAAACTTTAAATTATGTAAATTAACATCAATTTTAAAGTTTAAAATATGTAAATTATGTTAAATATGTAAATTAAATTTTGTGTAACAATAGACGGCCTACTTGATCATATGTATATTTTAAACGAAATTATAAAAACTAAAAATTAAAATATCTTAGTTCAAGTAAAATTATAAAAAAAAATAGAAATAATAAAGTAATATAACAATTACTGTAAATAGTATAACAAACTCTAAATCCGTTCAAAAATATATATATACTCCAAATAAATCTTAAGTATAGTTATGATTGATTTAAGATTTGATAAATAATAAACAAAGTAATATAACAATTAATCAAATATTTATTACAATATTTAAATTATACAACATATATAAATTACATAAATTTTTAAAATTTAAAATATGTAATTTTATTAAAATGTGTAAGGTTTGTTAAATATGTAAATTAACATGCTTTAAATTATGTAATTTTTTTAGAAGATGTAAATTATGTTAAATGTATAAATTAACATATAATTTTAAACTTTAAAATATGTAAATTTTATTAAAATACGTTAATATGTAAATTAAAACTCTTTTAAATTATGTAAATTAATGCAACTTTTAAATTTCAAAATATATAAATTATGTTAAGTATATGAAAATTAACTATTCTGTAATAATAGATGGCCTGTATTAAACGAAAACATACAAACAACAAATTCAAAGATCTTAGTTCAATTAAAACTATATACATATATATATATATAAAGAAATAATAAAGATATATAATAATTACTATAAATAGTATAACAAACTCCAAATCCGTTCAAAAAATAAATATAATCAAAATAAATCTTGAGCATATTTATGATTGTTTTAAGACATGATAAATAATAAATCTATTTATTCTAACAAATAAGTACTAGGTGATGCCACTTGTCATCTTCTTAGACACTCTAACTAATTTTAACCCATTTTCATAAAATGGTATCTTATTCGGTTCAACCCGCTTCAATAGAAATAACAGGATCCAGTTTTTTCATTCTTTTTTTGTTTTCATCAACCCTAATTCCAGTTCGTCTCTCCCGCTAGCATCTACGCCATCACCTACGCCATCGCCATCGCAATCGCCGTTCCTCTGTTCTGCTAGCACCTACGCTATCGCCACCGCCGTGGCCTCCTTCATCGCCATCGCAATTGCTGTTCCTCTGTTCCCCTAGCACTTACGCCATCGCCACCGCCGTATCCTCCTTCATCGCCACCGTGTCGCCTCCTTCATCGCCACCGCCATCGCCGCCTCTCTTCCGTAGCCACCGATTTTGTACGCGCCATTGCCGTCGCCACCTACGCCTCTCTTCCGTAGTTCACTCTCTGTTAAAGGTATACTCCTTAACTATGTAATTGAAAATGGAATGTAAAATACTTGATAAAATTGTTGGTATATGTTGAATAGAACTTGTTAATGATTAGATGTGTGTGTTGGTATATGTTGAATAGAACTTGTTAAAGGTACAATGTTGTAGAATGCATATAATCCAACACCTGATTATGTCAGCAACATATAATAACCTGCTTGGTTATATTAAGTTTTTTAATTTTACAATGTAGGTGACACATCCCAACATGATGGAATTGTTTGAGACACTTGAAGTTGTTTGAGACACTTGGTTGGTATTGAGCTTTCTGATATGTCATTCTCGGTGAGTTGATATTGAGCTTTCTGCAAGCTTTACAATGCAGGTGACATATCACTACAAATATTTGCAACTCTGCAAGGTTTAAATATTTGTTTAACGTTTAAATATTGTAATTTTCATTAATCCCCATGTAATACACGGGTCTCAAACTAGTAAAGTAATATAACAATTAATTAAATAGTATTACGAACTCCAAATCTGGTCAAGAAAAAAATATGCTCCAAATAAATATTGAGCATATTTATGATTGATTTATTTTTAATATTTAATGGATTCATGGGTTGTTGAACCTTCAATGTGGCAGGCAGTGTAAGAGGAAAGAGAGTATCTTTTTATACCCAAACTAACCTCCATTGTACTTCACTTAAATATTTTATTGTCCAAACACTTTAAAACCCAAACTTTGAATGTGGACCGTGGATGAAGTTAAATCAATGGCTAGGGATGGGTTTTCAGAGTTTTTTAAACTCAGGAGAGTTTTTAATTTATCCCTACCATATATATATATATAGGTTAAAATAAAAACCACTTAAGTTGTAAAAATTCTAGAAACTCATTCTCAACCACATGTTTTTAATTAAATATTGAATCATGTGGTCCACAATTAAAGTTAATAAAAAATGTAAACATTAATATAACTTTTTCTCTCTCCTGAAAACATATAAAAAAATTAGTAAAAAAATGTTTAAAAATAGCAAAACAATTTTTTTTTATGTTTCGATGTTTTGTATTAAATGTTACAACATATATTACGTGTGCAAAAAAACAACAAAAAAATGATGTTACATAGGGTTTTCACAACTCAAAATGGTTTTCATTCTATACTTCCCCTATCCTATATATATATATAAGAAATAATATATCTATGCTATATTAAAATACTTATAGCAATGACACAATGGTAATTTACTAAAAAAAAAGAAAAAAATTAAGAGGTACAATCAATTTAATCATGGTGTACAAGTGTTTAATTCATGTGAAACTTTCAAAATTCAAGCTACAAAAACGTGCAGGATATCCGAACTATCCGAAATATTTTTTAATTGTTAATAAATAAATATTATATATAACTTTCGTATAATTTTTCCACATATTTTGGATGATTTTTTGAATATTTGAGATAATTTTCAGAATATTTTTGTTCAATTTTTCGGATAATTTTTGTATTCTTCGTATAACTTTTTGGATATTTCCGATAATATTTGGATTCTTTGGATAACTTTTTGGATATTTCCGATAATTTTTCGGATATTTCGGATATCCTAAATGCTTTTGAAAGTTGTTCTTTAAATAGATGATGATATAAAAAGAGCATATTTGGTTAAAAAGATATTTCAACCACGAGGTGATAAATTTCCATTCAAAGACTATAGTGGTAGCCGACGACGATTCAATGTAGAATGGTTTAAATTTGATTGGTTAGAGTATAGTAATAAAGAAGACAAAGCATATTGCTTATGTTGTTACTTGTTTAAAGAAAATGTTGGTAATCAAGGTGGAAGAGATACTTTTTCAAGTGAAGGCTTTGGTAATTGGAGTAAATCGGATGCTTTAAAAGATCATGTTGGGTTAGTTGACAGTTTTCATAATAAGGCGGTGCAAAAATGTGAAAATCTGTTGAAACAAAATCGGTTCATTCAAGAGAAACTCAATAAGCAAAGTAAGGAAGAAAAGATTGCAAATAAGTTTCGATTAATGGGTTTTGTTCGCAGTGTTAGATTCTGCTTGGAAAATACTTTATCATTTCATGGTCATAATGAATCCGAAGAATCTCTTTCTAAAGGTGTGTATCTTTCAGTTTTAAAGTTAATTAGTGACAATAACTCGGATATTGGTAAGCACACGTTAGGGAATGCAAAAAAGATTAACAAATTGATGGCTCCATCAACACAGAAAGAGATTATCGAATGTTTTGCGAAAGAAGTAACCAAAATGATTTGCGAAGAAATTAAAGACGATGTGTTTAGGTTGTTAGTAGATGAGTCTAGTGACATATCTTTAATGAGCAATTGGCTGTAGTTGTGAGATATGTTGATAAACTCGGAGTTGTTAAAAGAGAGTTTTATTGGAATTGTTCATGTGAAAGATACATCTTCTTCAACTCTAAAACAAGCCATTGTTTCTTTATAAGCAGATAACCAGTTGAGCATAGATCAAGTAAGTAGTAAGTTTCATACTTTTATTACATAAACTTTAATAAAGATTATCCGATGTATCTTATAGTTTTTTTGTTGTTGTTAAAACATGTTAGGGGTCAATGTTACGATGGTGCAAGCAACATGCGAGGAAAGTTTAATGGGTTAAAAGCTTTAATTTTGAGAGATAATCCGTCAGCACATTACATACATTGATTTGCTCATCAACTTCAGTTAGTGATTGTGACTACTGCAAAATAACATATTGGTGTTAAAGAATTTTATGAATTCCTATCCATGGTTGTTAATACAGTTTCTGCTTCTTGCAAACGAAAAGATATGATACGAGAAGCAAGAAAATCTAGAGTGAAAAAAGAAATTCTTCAAGTGAAACTTAGATGGGAAAATGATTAAACCAAGATGTTTCCCTTGCACGAGCTAGAGATACACGATGGGGTTCTCATCATAGAACAATCATAAGTTTGGTTAAATTATTTCCGGAAGTTGTTGACATACTTCTTTATATTAAAGAAGAAGGACATGGTGTTCAACAACGATCTAATGCAAATGGTATTCAACATATGTTCAAGAACTTAAACTTGTGTTTTATATACACCTGATGGAAGATATTTTAGCACTTACAAATGTTCTCTCAAAACATCTTTAAAAAAGAGTCAAAACTTATTAGAAGCGGCTAAGTTGATAAACAGAACAAAACAAGCATTGAATGATTTAAGACAAAATGGGTTTGATGTGATGTTGAAAAAGTAACATCACTTTGTACAAAAAAAAACAAGATTATGATGCTAGATATGAATGAAAGATATGGTAATTAAAGAAGTCGAAAGAATGTCATTACTATTCGATATAATTTTGAAGTTAAAATTTTTAATACAGTTTTGGATATACAAATTCAGGAATTTGGAAATCGATTCGATGAGGTATCAACTACTCTGATAGAAAGTATGTCTGGTTTAGTTCCCTGTGATTGGTTTTCTAAGTCTGACATTGTAATACCTTAAAAATACCCCATCTAGTTTTGGGCTAAAAATGTCAAAATTATAAGTTAAAGGACTAAAAGTGTAAATTCTAAAAGTTAAAGGATTGAAAATGAAAATTTTGAGTTTTGAGATCCATCGCGCTACGCGATGATCTCCTGACTAACTCCATCACGCTACGCGACAGAGAATCACACAATTCAAGAAAAAGGTAGGCGTCGCGCTACGCGACGAAGAAACTCACTGGTCTCATCGCGCTACGCGATGACCAGGTTAAGTAACCCGGGACACGTGGCCAACCACGTGTCAACACGTGGCAGCCTCTGGTAAATTGTGGCGTCGCGCTACGCGACGGCCTTGGGGAAAAGGCCATCGCGCTACGCGATGGTCTGCAAAATTCACCTATAAAAGGGCAACTACGGGTTCAAGCCATTTCATCCCATTTTTCACCTTAGTTTTCACATAGTTAACCTTGCTAAGCGTGCAAGGGAGTTCCGAGGTGTCGAGGGCTGTTTTTGTGAAGAGACGAGGAGTCGTTACATTGTTTAACGAGCTGTTGATCATATAAACGAAGAACAAGGCGAACCGCTGCTGATTTCTTAGCTCTTAAGTTCCATCAAGCCGATTAAGGTAGGATTAAGGTTAAGTTACTTTACTAGTTACTTTAAATACATAAGATATAGCTTAGTTAAGGGTATAGTCGTTAAACTGTAATTATTTTACAAGTGATGTTTTATAAAGCAAAGACGTTGCTTCCACGTGAAGTAACGTTATCAAAACTATTATTTTGACGGGCATGAGTAACTGGAAGGGGGGTATCATTAGTAGACTCTTCTTGCCTAAGGAAAGCAATTCGTACAAATCCCAATCAACCGCGGGACCCGTTTGCTTACCTGGAGAAGTTTGCCAACGTGATATCCTTTATTAGGCCAAAGCGTGCTATCCAAACGTCATATGTAAATTCAAAGTATTTTCATAAAATGACTATAACGATACAAAGGTTAGGACAAACCTAAGAGTCTGCTGAAACTAAATCAGACTTCAAGTCTGCTGATCAGACCTTGAGTCTGCTGAAACTGAATCAGACTTCAAGTCTGCTGATCAGACCTCGAGTCTGCTGAAACTGTAACAGACTTAAGGTCTGCTGAATTATACCAACAAGGTTCTTATGCATACCTATTATGAATATAGGTTAATAAACATACTGAAGCCAAGGAGGTTGATATTTCCTACTGATAACATAAGGTGAACACGTTAACCTTTTACTGTCTGACCTGATTTTACTCTTGTAATAGACTGGTTGTTTATTACAAAGAGTCTGATAAATGTTTGCATGAAATATAATCTCTATAATCGTTATAATACAAAATAGATAATAAAAAGCAACTCAGACCGAATACACATGTGTCTGGATCCAAAAATAACTGATAATTGGCATACAAAACCAAGTCAGTCATAACCGGTTCTCCAACAAGGTTACATAGCCTAGGGGAAGGTTATCTCCGAACAGGGGCTATGTACTCGGGGAACCTTTGAATTGTGTGTGTAGGGTAGTGGTACAAATCCCGGGAATGGACAGACATTCCTGCTGAGATTGTGAACAGAAAACTATGTTTGTATTTAACGACTGTTATAAATGTTTTATCGAGTCAACGTTTCACCAGCATATAGCTGACGTGTTTTTTTTTCACCCTTGTAGGTAACTAGATGATAATAGATGATATACAAAGATTGGAGTCATAGAAGATCGCTCGAGATGGCTCGTTTTTGAATATTACAAATCCTTGTATTATTAATATCACGATTTTGAAAACCTGAAACTCGGGTGTTTAATTCCTGAGTAATTTTGATAATGTAAATTAATATTTTAATATTTAAATACTTCCGCTAAAAATGAACCCGCTACTCTGATATATTTACAAAACAGGTAGCAACGGATGGTCACACTCCTAGGCCCTGGATCGGGGTGTGACAGGTTGGTATCAGAACCATCGGTTTCAGCGAATTAGGTATTAAAATTAGTACCTAAGCTTTAACCATTTATCTGATAAGTAGGGATAAGTTATGATTGGTAGTCTGCCTATCCCTAAGTTATTATATATGCAGATGTCTTACACTAACTACTACGGACAAAAACGTCGGGTCGCAAGGCGGTCTAATCCTGCTCCCGATGCTGAGCCATCTGACCGAGTTAGTACAAATTTTGGTCCTAAGTGGCCAATTGTTTCGGTAAATCCGACTGAACCGGTGCTCGTGAACCCTGCTGATCTGAATCCGATGAATCCAAACCAGTCAAACCCTGTTGATCAAATCGATCCTTACTTGGCTTACGGAAGCCAACCAATTTATGCTCCGGGAAGTCCAGAAATGCCAATCGAAATATCCAGTGACACTTCTGAAAGTGTTCCAATGACCGGTACCCCGAACTATTATCCATATGATCTGGAAGTTCAGAGTAGAGTCAAACAAGAAACCAGTACTGAATCTTCGAGTTGGATAAACTGTTATTCCAACCAGAGTTTATGGCATTTTGGATCACCCCCACCAGGTGCTCAAACTTTAGCTGAACCAAGTCGAATATCGGTTTATTATTCTGATAATCCTAATTTTCCACCGCATCACGGACCTGTACCAACCATAGATGAACAAGCAAACGAAATACGGGAAGAAGCCCGTCTGATTGAAGAATTCTATACAACCAATCTACCTGATGAGGAAATGTAGACATATATAGCTAATCGTCACTTGTATCCGAGAGAAAACGCTTATCTTTTTCCTTCGGCATCCGCACCGGTAGGGTATCCCAACCCACCCAACTCGGTGATGGATGAATTAAGAAACGAAAGGATCAAGAAGAAAAAGATGGGCGATAAGATCATAAAAAAATGTGATAAGATGAAGAAGATGGTTAAGAAATGGGCCAAAGATTAGGATTATATAACTGCTGTTGTTGTATTTCTATCTTTTGTAATGTTACGAACAAAAGTTTACGTGTTGTCTTTTAAATTCATGTATTCATATGATTTACAGAATGTCTGAACAACGAGAAACCCGAGTCAGTCAAGGGAGTCTAGCTGATAAAGCGAAGACCCCTGAAAATAATAATTCACTGCCTGAAGAATACATTAGAGGAATTCGTGATATGATAAAAGAAACAGTTTCTCCGTTAATCAAAGAAGCTGTGACTCCTTTAATAAAAATCGTTCAAGACCATACCGTGAATTCAAAAAGTGTGGCTAGATTAAAATCAAGATCAATTAAACAACCAAGTCATAGCATATCCGTTCATTCTAAACCAAAAGATTCCAAAAGGACGAGAGATCATAAAACAAAAGAACCGAAAGATAAGGGATACGAGAGTTCTACTGCTAAGTATGAGCCAAGACAAACAAAGAAAAGGAAAGTCAATACGGGATGTACGTTTAAGGACTTTCAAGTATACTGTGACATTTGAGCCAAAACAAGGTACACCTCAGTATGTATTTACCAATTAAGCAAATAAACGCCTTTTGCGTAACAAACGAACGATTAACTGAACAGGTCGGGTTATGACCCAGATGTCTCGGGGGGGCCATCTATAAGTGATATACGATCTATACAAGCTAAAATATTAGAAATATGGCCTTAGTTTGATAGCAAACAAGTTAAACGAAAATATGCTCGTTTAACTACCCGCTATAGATTTAAACGCGAAAGATAGTTACAAACCAAGCATTGTATCATCCGCTATAGATTTAAACGCGAAAGCATTGTTGTTTATGATCAATATGCTTCTGTGTTATTTGATACTGGTGCCGATAGAAGCTTTTTTTCCACTAGTTTTATGTCCCTGGGTAATATGCTAGTTAGTGAACTAACAAATCCCTATACTATAGAGCTCGCTAACGGTAACTCTATAACTGTCAACCAAATAATCCAAAACTGTTCCATTATTCTTAATGACCACTCATTCCTTATTGACCTACTCCCGGTAGAGTTACGAAGTTTTGATGTTATTGTCGGCACGGACTGGTTAACCAAGTATAAGGCGGAGATTGTGTGTAATGACAAGACGGTTAAAATTCCACTTCCGAATGGTGAAATGATTATGGTACAGGGAGAGAAGCCTGGTTCGATTTTACCTCTTGTGTCTCATCTCAAAGTGTTGAAATGTTTACGCCAAGGTTGTATGGCATTTTTGGCAAACGTGACTATAAAGAACCCTGATGAGAAACGGATAGAAGAAATTCCCGTTGTATGTGAATACACCGATGTCTTTCCTGATGATTTACTTGGATTACCACCGAACCGACAGGTTGAATTCCGCATAGACTTAATTCCAGGATCAGCCCCCATTGCTAAGGCACCTTACTGGTTGTCACCCTCTGAAATGCAAGAATTATCCAACCAATTGCAGGAGTTGTTAGATAAGGGTTTCATTCGTCCCAGTTATTCTTCTTGGGGAGCACCAGTATTATTTGTGAAGAAGAAAGATGGAAGCTTTAGAATGTGCATTGATTACCGGGAATTAAACAAGGTTACCATAAAAAACCGATACCCTCTTCCACGAATAGATGACTTGTTTGACCAACTCCAAGGGGCAAGCTATTTCTCGAAAATTGACATTCGATCCGATTACCATCAAGTTAAAATCCAAGAGGAAGACGTGTCTAAAACGGCGTTCCGAACTCGTTATGGCCACTACGAATTCTTAGTTATGCCGTTCGGATTGACTAATGCTCCCGCAGTTTTCATGGACCTTATGAATCGAGTTTGTAAACCGTACCTTGACAAATTCGTTATTGTATTTATTGATGACATTTTGATATATTCAAAAACCAAAGAGGAACACGAGCAGCATTTATGAACTATTTTGGAGCTTTTGAGGCAGGAAAAGTTGTATGCCAAGCTGTCAAAGTGTGAATTTTGGCTACAAGAAGTACAATTTCTAGGGAACGTTGTTAACCGACACGGTATCCATGTAGACCCGAGTAAGATTGAAGCCATCAAAAATTGGCAAGCCCCACAGTCACCGAAAGAGATTCGCCAATTTTTGGGTTTAGCTGGGTATTATCGGCGTTTTATTGCTAATTTTTCCAGCATAGTCCAACCTTTAACTTTTTTGACTAAAAAAGATCGTGCTTATGTTTGGGGAGAAGAACAAGAAGCGGCTTTTCAATTGCTAAAACAGAAACTAAGCCAAGCCCCGATACTAAGTCTTCTAGAGGGAACTAATGATCTGGTTTTTTATTGCGATGCGTCCCGAAAAGGGTTGGGATGTGTACTTATGCAAAGAAACAAAGTCATAGCATACGCTTCTCGACAATTAAAGGTGCACAAGAATAATTGTACCACCCATGACTTGGAACTGGGCGCGGTTATTTTTGCGCTCAAGATCTGGAGGCACTATTTGTATGACACCAAGTGTACAGTATACACCGACCACAAAAGCCTACAACATATTTTTGACCAGAAAGAGCTAAACATGAGGCAAAGGAGATGGGTAGAACTGTTGAACGATTATGACTATGAGATTCGATACCACCCGGGCAAGGCTAATATAGTGGCGATTGCTTTGAGTAGAAAAGACAGGATCAAATCACTACGGGTCCGAGCACTTGGAATGATCATCCAAACCAGTCTCACCGAACAAATTCGTATTGCTCAAAACGATGCTCTAAAAGGAGATCACTTGGAAGATGAAAACTTGCATGCAACTGAACAACATTTTGAAGAAAGAACTGACAAAATTCTATACTACAAAAACCAAGTTTGGATTCCCACTTTCAGTAATCTGCGTGACTTGATCATGGACGAAGCCCATAAGTCCAAATACTTCATTCACCCAGGAACAGATAAGATGTACAAGGACTTGAAGGAGTATTATTGGTGGCCCGGTATGAAGAAAGATATAGCCACGTATGTCAGTAAATGTTTAACTTTTGCGAGGGTTAAGGCTGAATATCAAAAACCTTCGGGAACGTTGTACCAACCGGAAATACCACAATGGAAATGGGAACAAATTACCATGGATTTTGTAACACACCTCCCAAAAACTTCCCGAGGAAATGATGCAATATGGGTGATAGTTGACCGATTAACCAAGTCCGCACACTTCCTTCCAATTCTAACCATGTTCACAACCGAAAAACTTGCTCACATCTACATCAATGAAATCGTATCCCGACACGGCGTACCCGTTTCAATTATTTCTGATCGCGATAGCCATTTCACCTCGTGTTTTTGGCAAGCGGTACAAGAAGCTTTGGGAACCCGAATTGACCTTAGTATCGCCTACCATCCCCAAACCGACGGTCAATCTGAGCGAACCATTCAAACCTTAGAAGATTTGCTTCACGCTTATGTACTAGACTTCGGTGGAAACTGGGATCAACATCTTCCACTAGTTGAATTCTCATACAATAACAGCTATCACAGTAGCATTCAAGCGGCACCGTATGAAGCGTTGTACGGACGGAAATGTAGATCACCCTTGTGTTGGACTGAGGTTGGAGATATCCAAATTACACGATCTGACTTGATTCAAGAAACCACCGACAAAATCCGTAAGATCACAAGCAAATTGAAAATCGCCCGAGATCGACAGAAAAGCTACGCTGATGTTCGTAGAAAGTCGTTATCCTTTGAAATAGGCGACAGAGTTTTTCTGAAAGTATCCCCGTGGAAAGGCGTCATTCGATTCGGAAAAAACGGTAAACTAGCTCCGCGATACATTGGGTCATATGAAGTCCTTTCTAAGATAGGTCCGGTAGCTTACCGACTGAAACTTACTGTGGAGTTGAGTTCTATTCACAATGTCTTTCATGTTTCGAACCTGAAAAAGTGTCTTACTGACGAAACCGAAATCGTGCCATTAAAAGACTTAAATATAAACGAAAAACTGAATTTTGTTGAAGAACCGGTGGAAATATTAGAGGGAAAAATAAAACAACTAAGACACAACAAAATCTCTCTAGTAAAAGTTCGGTGGAATTCACAAAGGGGACCCGAATTCACGTGGGAGCGGAAATCTGAATTCAAAAAGAAATACTCGCACCTGTTTCCAAACAAAGACAAAGTTGAATAATCAAATTTCGGGGACGAAATTTTCTAACATGGGGACAATGTGAAATTTGAGCCAAAACAAGGTACACCTCAGTACGTATTTACCGATTAAGCAAATAACGCCTTTTGCGTAACAAACGAACGATTAACCGAACGGGTCGGGTTATGACCCAGATATCTCGAGGGGGGCCATCTATAAGTGATATACGATCTATACAAGCTAAAATATTAGAAATATGGCCTTAGTTTAATAGCAAACAAGTTAAACAAAAATATGCTCGTTTAACTACCCGCTATAGATTTAAACGCGAAAGATAGTTACAAACCAAGCATTGTATCATCCGTTAAGCCGAAAAAGACTTACCAAACACTTATTTGAAATGTTTTAAGTGATCCGTGAAAATATTTTTGATTTTTACAAACATATAGTATGTTTTTATAATTTTACACAAAACTAGCCGAAAAACACTCGTTTTCGCGCTGTTTAACGCACCCGATAAGTTTTTCGCGCCAAAAACCGAACCCGAACTAAATTTGGACCGGGCTTTTCGTATTTGGGCTTGAGAAATCAGAAACTTGGGCCAAAATGGGCCCAAGGTGGGCCATGAAGCTCCGATCGCAAACAGCAGCCCTCCCCCCTTTATTCTTTCACATATAAACTAGATCTAAGATATTTTCAACCTCATTTTCTTGAAAACTCTGGACATAAGTTCTGATCCAGCCAAAAACCTTCAAACCCTAAGGTAAGGGGCTTAAATAAGTAGCTTTTGTACTTGTTTAAACTTGTTTAATACCATAAAAACATGTCTTGGTTACTAAAAATCATTCCTAACCGTGTAAAAATCCTAAAAATGGTCCATAAACATGTTTTGATCATACACATGGTAAGGAACCTGTTTTGATAGTTTTTTTGGCCATAAACACGGATTAAAGGGTTGAAACGGCGTTTTTACGGTTCAAAAGTTCGTTTTTGTGCACTAGCCGAAACCCTAAGTTAAGGGCTGTTATGTTGATGAAATATTACTTGGTTTGTGATATAGGACTTGTACCAAGATTTCTTAGAAGCACAAAAACCTGAAAACTTGATTAAAAAGTTGAAAACGAGCCAAACCCGCTAAGGTAATGCCGAAACACTCGCTTACGGGCTATTTAGTTTAAGGTTGTGATGTGCATATTTTTAGGCCTTGAAATTTTTCAGGGACATCAGGGATCATGTCAATGAGTTTCTGTTCAAATTTGGTAATTTTTCAACCATTCGATAATATTTGGCGAATTTATTACCGAATTGGGACGTTTTATTGGGAAAATAGCTAAATTACTTCAAAAATTATGAAAATTTTTTGGGAACTCAGATTTGATGTATTTTGATCAATTATGAATTTTGGGATCATTTGGATAAGTTTAAAGGTGTTTTGTTCATTTGTGTTCGTGTGAATTTTTATAGCCGAATTTGGGCCGAAATGAATATCGTGCGAGCTTTTTACATTCTGGAATTGATACAGGTTGATTTGGGACATGATTTTAGCATTCAAGAATTTTTTTGGAATTTTTGGAAATTTTTTGGGGTAAACGGACGATTTTCAGGCGAAATATAGCTGATAAAATGAATTTTTATAAATTAATAAATCAGTAAATAATTCCAGAAATATTTTTATAAAAATCTACATATTTTAATTGATAAGTGCCTAAATTTTCATAATTTAATGATTAACGGTTAATTAATTATGCTAATTTAAATATTAAACAAATTCAGTTTTTATAAAAACCGGCAAGTTCACGACCAACGAACATGCGGGAATATCAAAACACCAAGAGTAATCAAAAATCATATTTTTGGACTAATTAAGTGAAAATGAACTTTTCTATGAGAAACCTGGACAATCCGGGTGGATTGTGCGCGTTTCTTCTCAAATCGAACTGAATAAACGGAAATGGGCCTCGTGGCTAATCCGGGACCCTAATAAGTGATCGTTCTTTATAACTTAATCATTTTGTTAACCAATACATTTACCCAAGCTTATTTCCCCATAACTGTTTTCTGAACGCGTAAACGAACAACTTGGCCCAGCTGGGAAAAACGGGAATCTGAGCCAAATTCAGTTTTAAGTATTAGACATTGAACAACATCACAACCTAAGCCTATTGCCACTTTCTGGGCGTTCCCGCTACACCCAGATTAGTTATACAGCCCAGTTTAGCATTGAGATTATAATAATATTAAAATATTAATATTATTATAATATTGATTATAGGAACTACTAATAGCAAACCGATCAAACCACGAGCTGATACAGTACTGAATATCTACTAAACCGTGAGTTTCATGACCCCACTCTTTAAACAGTTTTACGAACTTTCGGGGTGAAAAGCATGTTTGATCTCATATACATACCTGAAACATGTGATGATGTGAATTATCTAAGTGCTAACACATGAAAGTCCCCACTAACACAGTGATTAACTTCGATCCGGTGGCTTGTGAATAGTACTATTGGTTTGACAAACCCAGGCGGGGCCAGCACAGTTGCTGAGACATTATCCCGTTTACACATGTCCATTTATTTTTACAAACCAGCTATGTAGTGTTAGACATAGCTACCGGGGCATGTTGTGGGCGGAAAGGGGCCACAGTGGTTGATTGAGCGTGGGAAATGGAGGCACGCAGCACGAACAGTCCAGGCTTCAATGTAGCTTAGCACAATTACATCACATACATCATTTACATACATACATACTTATTTCATGATTACAAGTGTTGACTTGTGAATACACATTACTGATTTCTTAAAACTTGTGAAACTCACCAACTTTAGTAGTTGACCCGTTTTAAACTGCTTTTCAGGTGTACATAAATTGGAATGATTTGGTGACCTGTTACTTGCCTGAGGTGTGTGGTTGATGCTACGTGAATAGAAGCAAGGGCGATAGTAGTAAGAATGTATAGTTAACGAACTAGTTTTGTTTGTATCGCCTAGATTGTAAAACAATGATAGAACGAAGAAATGTAATATATTGTAAATTAGTTTGTAATGTTTCTTTATAAACAATGTGTTGATATCAGAGGTGTCTGTTACATTCCCGTTTTACGCTTCCGCATTGTGCTAGTCGGGGTGTGACATATACAAACCGAAATAATTCTATGGGGATAAGGGCGCGATTGTTACTCTTCGTTGGCTCGAGGAAATGGAGTCAATAATTATTATCAGTAAGTGTACCGAAGAGGAGAGTATCCAGTACTCGTCCCAGATGTTTAAGGGAGAGGCGCTGGAATGGTGGAATACGTTGATAGACGTGAAAGGAAGAAGCAATTTGTATAATCTTGAATGGGAAACGTTTAAAGAACTGATCAAACAAAGATTCTGTCCTATCCACGAGGTTGATCAGATTCAAACCAAGCTTTGGAACCACAAGGTTATTGGCACCAATATCAAGGAATACAACACTAAATTTCTTGAGTACTGCAGGCTTGTTCCAAATCTTGTTACTCCCGAATATAACTAGGTGACTCGATATATTTATGGTTTGCCAAAGGAAATCTGTGATCATGTGAGATCACACATACCTGCAACAACCGAGTCTGCTATTGAGCTGGCTGGATATTTGATGAATAGTATGATTAGAAATCGAGAGGAGGAAAGGAAGATGATGACTGAGAAGAAGCGTGAAATTGATGAGAAAAGAAAGTTTGAAAGAGGAAAGGAGAGGTCGGCCGCATTTAACAGAACGATGTGTAAAAACTGTGGTAAGCGACATGATGGGAGGTGTTTGAAGCCTACACCGAAAGTTGATGTTCGCAAGTTTGATCCATATTCAACTTGCAACTTTTGTAAACGACCGGGACACAAGGAGGAGGATTGTAGGAAGAAATTAATTGTCTGTTTTGACTGTGGTGAGAAAGGACACTTTAGTGCGGAATGCACTAAAAGGAAACCGGCAGTTAGAGGTGCCAGTGGTAGTGGTGCCAGAAATGAAGTCAAGAAAGGAAATGCCCGTGCATTCACGCTTAACACTCAGAAGGCGAGAGAATTACCAGACGTGATTACTGATACGTTTCTTATCAATAATGTTTATGCTAGAGTTTTATTTGACTCAGGAGCCAATCAAAGTTTTATAGATTATAAGTTTTGTAGTATATTGAATGAACCTCTAGCTAAATTGAATAATCAATATGAAGTAGAAACGGCTAATGGGAACTTAATCCGAATATCTGAGGTATTAAATAGTTATATTACCTTAACCGGATATGAAATACCAGTGCAATTGTTACCAATGGAGTTAGCTGGATTTGATGTTATTTTAGGGATGGACTGGTTAGCCGCCAACCAAGCTCGAATACTATGTAACGAAAAGCCTATTGAAATTCTAACTCCAAACAATAAAATGATGCGAATAGCCGGAGATAAAGATTCTGGTAAGATAGGAATCATTTCAAAAATAAAAGCTAGTCATTGTTTGGGAAAAGGTTGCTTAGCATTTATGGCTTATGCAACCAAGGAGCCCGAGCCTAAGAAACTAGAAGAGGTCCCAATTGTCACTGAATTCAAGGATGTATTTCCTGACGAGTTACCTGGAATTCCGCCAGATCGAGAAGTTGAGTTCAGAATCGACTTAGTTCCGGGAATAGCTCCAATTGCTAAATCTCCTTATAAATTAGCACCAACTGAGATGAAGGAACTGAAAAAGCAGTTGGACGAGTTATTGGAGAAAGGATTTATACGACCAAGTTCTTCACCTTGGGAGCTCCAATATTGTTTGTTAAGAAGAAAGACGGATCAATGAGGATGTGTATTGACTATCGGGAATTGAATAAAGTCACAATCAAGAATCGATATCCGTTGCCAAGGATTGATGATCTTTTCGATCAATTACAAAGTGCAAGTTGTTTTTCCAAGATTGATCTTAGATCTGGGTATCATCAACTGAAGGTTTAGGAAGAAGATATATCCAAGACTGCATTCAGAACCCGATACGGACATTATGAGTTCACTGTTATGCCTTTTGGACTCACTAATGCTCCAGCAGCTTTTATGGATATGATGAATCGAATCTGCAAACCTTACTTGGATAAGTTTGTTATTGTCTTTATTGATGACATTCTTATTTATTCCAAGACGAAAGAAGAACACCAAACTCATTTGAAAACCATACTCGAAACATTAAGGAAAGAAAAACTTTATGCCAAATTCTCAAAATGTGAATTTTGGTTATCCGAAGTACAGTTTCTTGGACATATTGTTAATGAGAAAGGTATTCAAGTAGATCCGGCAAAGATTGAATGTAACACCCCGACCAAAGGCGGATTATACATCGGGGCGCCACATATTGTTTCATTACTCATGACACTATTGAGTGTCAATATTTAATAAATACATTCATTCGCGCACGCGCAAAGTAGACATAAGATAACATAAATCAATATATTATAAATCATAATATTCGAACAGCAATAACTTGTCTTGATACATTTTAATCTAGGTCCAAAATAAAGAAAACTTCCTACGTGTCTACAAGCTCCAAAACAGCTACTGCAAACCTGAACATGTGTTAAAATAAAACGTCAAACACTTGCGTGTTGGTGAGAAATCAAGTTTAATACAATACATAGATAACAATAAATCTGCGCGCAACATGTGTATGTCTGGTTTTCAACAAGGGTGTAATCCGATCGGGACCAACTCTAAGATTCATAGACTGCCAGTGCTCACAATTGAGCTCACAAACAAGAAAGACTGTGCAAGTGTAAACAAAAGAGAAAATCATAAACGATAGTTCTCCCGTGTTCATCTAATGGTACCATGAGAACTGCGGAATAGACCGACAAGACGGTTAATGATCCACACATACAAATAAACAGCCAAGTCTACGTCCTCAACACATGGGATACTGCGCGACTAAAGTTCATAAACAGTTTAAGACTCTAAGTTTGTATGAACACATGAACATCCCAAAACATTAAAAGCAAAAAGGGATTAGATACGAGATTACTCACTTGATAAACGATGCGGTGTAAGATAAAGCAAGAACCAACTTTAAACAAGCACAAGTTAACCTATAAATAAGATTATTGTTTTAATGATCTGTTTTAAGTCTTGATTATAAGCTAGCATAATTAATAAGTAAATTATTATATATAATATATATTACCGGAAAAGCAGGGCAGAACAGGGAGGAAGACGGAGGCAGAGAGGAAGACGGCAGAGAGAGCAAGGAGCAAGAGAGAACAGGAGAGTTTAAGTGCTTTGTGTGTGTAGTGTTAGGAAATTAACATTATTATTTATAGGGAAACCCTAGGGAACACAATCCCTAGAAAAGGGGAAAAGATCTCCAAAAAGTAAAAGATTCCAAAAGCAAAAGATATCAAAAGATATGGCAGCTGCAGGGGGCAAAGGAAAAGCTGACAGGTAACAGTAACAGGCATGGGCGGGTCAGATAAAGGTACTGGTCAAGCATGGAAAAGCAGATCTCAAAAGATAATGTCAGTCACTTTTTCTCTGTCAACCAATGGGGTTGGTGCGCATGCTGCGCCAAAAGTGGCTTTTCAGACATAAAATAGGTCAGGTCAACAACACAGGAGATAAGACATCACAAAAGCAAACGGCTAGATTAAACAGAAGAAAACTCAAAGGGTTTAGCGCGAGAAGGCTAAGGCGCGCCGCGGGAAGAATCACATTTCTTAGCGCGCCGCGGGAGGAACTAAAATTCCTAGCGCGCCGCGGGAAGAACTATAATTCTTCGCGCGTCGTGGTATGAACTACGATTCTTAGCGCGCTGCGAGAAGAACCACAAATCCTTAGCGCGTCGCGGGAAGAACTACCTTTCTTAGCGCGCTGCGAGAAGAATTACAATTCTTAGCGCGCTGCGAGAAGAGTTCGTCTCGCGTATCGCTGGAACAGCTGGTCATCACGCAGGCTTCCTTGTAAGGAGTCTGGCGCGTGGAGCTGCGCAGACAACCTTAGGCGGGAAGAAACAAAGGACAAGGAGAGTTAGGAGAAAAAGAGGGAAACAAGGCTGAGGGGTTAAACAGGAGGGCGGGACGGCGACAAGAGAAAAAGGAAGGCGGAAAGAAAGAGAGAAAGAGGCGGGAAGGAAAATATATTATTATTATTAAAAGTAAAATATAAGTATAAATAAATATTAAATCATAAAAGAAAGAGATCGGGTCAGAGAAACGGGTACCTGGGTCGGGTCGGATCGGGGCAGATGTCACATTGAAGCTATTACTAAATGGGAGAAACCCAAGACTCCGACTCAAGTAAGAAGTTTTCTGGGGTTAGCTGGCTACTATCGGAGATTTATACAAAATTTCTCACGAATAGCGGTTCCATTAACATCATTGACCCGCAAATCTGTTAAATTTGAATAGGGACCGAAGCAAGAAGAGGCATTTGAAACTCTTAAACAGAAACTGACAAACGCACCTATAGTAGCCTTACCTGAGGGACAAGATAATTTCATTGTATATTGTGATGCTTCGCATACAGGAATGGGATGTGTTTTAATGCAAGAAAAGAAAGTAATTGCTTATGCTTCACGACAAATAAAGGTTCACGAGAAAAATTACACCACTTAAGATCTGGAGTTGGGAGCTATAATTTTTGCATTAAAGTTATGGCGACAATATTTATATGGTGTAAAGTTTACAGTTTATACTGATCACAAAAGTCTGAAGCACATATTTGATCAGAAAGAATTGAACATGAGACAGAGGCGATGGGTGGAAACGTTGAACGATTATGATTGTGAGATAGTTTACCATGAAGGTAAAGCTAATGTGGTAGCTGATGCTTTAAGTAGAAAAGAGCACGAAAAGCCAAAAAGAGTACGAGCTTTGAGGTTAGAACTCAAAATTGATCTATTAACTGAAATAAAGGAAGCTCAGAAGTTAGCACTAGAAGAAAATAACATAAAGGCCGAAAAAGAAAATGGAACAATAGATCAATTAGTCACGGGTGACGACGATATACTCAGATTAGGGAAAAGAATCCGGATACCAATGATAGGGAGCTTGCGGGAGAAAATATTAGAAGAAGCTCATAAATCTAAGTATATGATGCATCCAGGAAGCAATAAGATGTATCATAATCTCAAGGATGAGTATTGGTGGATCGGAATGAAGAAGGAGATTGCCTTGTATGTGGCAAAATGTTTGACATGTTCAAAGGTTAAAGCCGAGCATCAAAAGCCGTTGGGTTTGTTAACACAACCTGAGATTCCGATTTGGAAATGGGATATGAATACCATGGATTTTATTATGAAGTTACCTAAGACGTCCCGACAAAATGATGCCGTCTGGGTCATTGTTGATAGACTGACCAAATCAGCCCATTTCATTCCAATTCAGGAAACATATAGCATGGATAAATTGGCGCAACTATATGTGGAAAATATTGTATCATTGCATGGTACGCCGTTGTCAATTATATCCGATAGAGATGGTCGTTTCACTCCTAACTTCTGGAGAAGTTTTCAAAATGCAATGGGTACGCAGTTAAATTTGAGTACTGCTTATCATCCACAGACAGATGGACAAAGTGAGAGAAAAATTCAAACATTGGAAGATATGCTTCGCGCTTGTGCTATAGATCTAGGTGGAAGCTGGGATACTTACCTAGCGTTGATGGAATTTTCGTATAACAATAGCTATCACACAAGTATACAAATGGCTCCATACGAAGCACTATACGGACGGAAATGTAGAACACTTGTATGTTGGACTGAAATTGGTGATAATCAGTTATTAGGTCCCGAGATTGTTCAAAGAACAACTGACCAAGTAATGCAAATCCGAGAAAGATTGAAAGCAGCACGTGATAGACAGAAGAGTTATGTTGATGTAAGACGAAAACCGTTAGAATTCAAAGAAAGAGACAAAGTGTTGCTCAAAGTATCACCTTGGAAAGGTGTGGTTCGTTTTGGAAAGAAATGGAAGTTAAGTCCGCGTTTTGTTGGACCATTTAAAATTGTTGAACGAATAGGTCCTGTAGCTTACCGACTTGAGTTGCCCGAGGAAATGCAAGGAATTCATGATATATTTCACGTATCGAATCTACGGAAATGTTTAGCTGATGAAAAACTTGTTATGACTCTAAAAGATGTACAAGTAAATGAAAAACTCAAGTTTGTAGAGGAGCCGATACAGATTGAAGATAGTCAAATCAAGTTCTTAAAGCGCAAAAGGTTGAAATTGGTAAAAGTAAGATGGAATTCCCAACGTGGACCTGAATATACTTGGGAACTTGAATCCGAGATGAAACGAAAGTATCCACATCTCTTTACATAAATCTCGAGGACGAGATTTTTCTAAAGGTGGGGAGGATGTAACACCTTGAAAATACCCCATCTAGTTTTGGGCTAAAAACGTCAAAATTATAAGTTAAAGGACTAAAAGTGTAAATTCTGAAAGTTAAAGGACTGAAAATGAAAATTTTAAGTTTTGAGATCCATCGCGCTACGCGATGATCTCCTGACTAAGTCCATCGCGCTACGCGACAGATAATCACACAATTCAAGAAAAAGGTAGACGTCGCGCTACGCGACGAAGAAATTCATTGGTCTCATCGCGCTACGCGATGACCAGGTTAAGTAACCCGGAACACGTGGCCAACCACGTGTCAACACGTGGCAGCCTCTGGTAAATTGCGGCGTCGCGCTACGCGACGGCCTTGGGGAAAAGGCCATCGCGCTACGCGATGGTCTGCAAAATTCACCTATAAAAGGGCAACTACGGGTTCAGCCATTTCATCCCATTTTCACCTTAGTTTTCACATAGTTAACCTTGCTAAGCGTGCAAGGGAGTTCCGAGGTGTCGAGGGCTGTTTTTGTGAAGAGACGAGGAGTCGTTACACTGTTTAATGAGCTGTTGATCATATAAACGAAGAACAAGCTGAACCGCTGCTGATTTCTTAGCTCTTAAGTTCCATCAAGCCGATTAAGGTAGGATTAAGGTTAAGTTACTTTACTAGTTACTTTAAATACATAAGATATAGCTTAGTTAAGGGTATAGTCGTTAAACTGTAATTATTTTACAAGTGATGTTTTATAAAGCAAAGACGTTGCTTCCACGTGAAGTAATGTTATCAAAAATATTATTTTGACGGGCATGTAGCAACTGGAAGGGGGTATCATTAGTAGACTCTTCTTGCCTAAGGAAAGCAATTCGTACAAATCCCAATCAACCGCGGGACCCGTTTGCTTACCTGGAGAAGTTTGCCAACGTGATATCCTTTATTAGGCCAAAGCGTGCTATCCAAACGTCATATGTAAATTCAAAGTATTTTCATAAAACGACTATAACGATACAAAGGTTAGGACAGACCTAAGAGTCTGCTGAAACTAAATCAGACTTCAAGTCTGCTGATCAGACCTCGAGTCTGCTGAAACTGAATCAGACTTTAAGTCTACTGATCAGACCTCGAGTCTGCTGAAACTGTAACAGACTTAAAGTCTGCTGAATTATACCAACTAGGTTCTTATGCATACCTATTATGAATATAGGTTAATAAACATACTGAAGCCAAGGAGGTTGATATTTCCTACTGATAACATAAGGTGAACACATTAACCTTTTACTGTCTGACCTGATTTTACTCTTGTAATAGACTGGTTGTTTATTACAAAGAGTCTGATAAATGTTTGCATGAGATATAATCTCTATAATCATTATAATACAAAATAAATAATAAAAAGCAACTCAGACCGAATACACATGTGTCTGGATCCAAAAATAAATGATAATTGGCATACAAAACCAAGTCAGTCATAACCGGTTCTCCAACAAGGTTACATAGCCTAGGAGAAGGTTATCTCCAAACAGGGGCTATGTACTTGGGGAACCTTTGAATTGTGTGTGTAGGGTAGTGGTACAAATCCCGGGAATGGACAGGCATTCCTGTTGAGATTGTGAACAAAAAACTATGTTTGTATTTAACGACTGTTATAAATGTTTTATCGAGTCAACGTTTCACCAGCATATAGCTGACGTGTTTTTTTTTCCACCCTTAATGGTAACTAGATGATAATAAATGATATACAAGGATTGGAGTCATAGAAGATCGCTCGAGATGGCTCGTTTTTTAATATTACAAATTCTTGTATTATTAATATCATGATTTTGAAAACCTGAAACTCGGGTGTTTAATTCCTGAGTAATTTTGATAATGTAAATTAATATTTTAATATTTAAAGACTTCCGTTAAAAATGAACCCGCTACTCTGATATATTTACAAAACATGTACTAACTGATGGTCACACTCCTAGGCCCTGGATCAGGGTGTGACAGACATATCTAAAATAGTGGTATTTTCTTAAATGTATCCGTATGATTTTAGTACGACCGAAAGAGGGTGTCTTTTGGGTGATCTTAAGATATTTTATCATACTGTAAAGGAAGATGATATGTTTGCAAAACTGAATGGAGTATCACACCTTATTCGTCTGATGGTGGAAACAGGAAAACATCCTTCTTTTCCTTTGGTTTATCGGTTATTGAAACTAGCATTGGTTTTCCCAGTTGCAACAGTAGCCGTTGAAAGATGTTTTTCTAAACTGAAGCTTATCAAGACGCATTTACGCAATCAAATGAGTGAAGAGTATTTAAACAATGCTTTAGTTTGTGCGGTTGAAAGAGAAACATTTGATAAAGTTACAGAAGATGATGTAACGACTCTGTTTCAAACTTTAAAATGTCGAAGTGGAGAAATCTATTAGGTGTGTCTTTAAATTATTGATTATCGTGTTTCTATTTTTGTTTCTTTACATTATATGAAATACGGTAAAAAAAAATTAATGTAACCCCTGAAAATCTAGTCTAGATTCACCACCGCGTGTAGTTAGTAGTTGCTCATTCTAAAATTTCTCGCCCAAAAAACAACTTTTTTTATTTTATACAGTTTAATTATAGGATGAAATCACCATATCTATTTATGTTAAAAATTCTTGAGAATCCGTTGACGTATTTTATATCTTTTGATGATAATTAGTATGATTTACAAAGTTATATTTTCCGGTTGATTAATTTAATTTGTAGTTAACGGTGATGGTTGCTAATTTGCTATTTAGAATACTGGTTTATGGTTTATGTCCAGTACTGAGGTCCTACTTTTGGGTGCCAAGTTTTCTTCCTAATTTACTATTGAACAAGCCCTTGAAAGCCTGAAAGGTATATGTTTTATTATGACCGACTTTACTAAATATTCATAAAACAAACAAATTATGTATAAAATTAGAAACTTTTGACTACCGGACTCTCAAAAATTGCTAAATTGTCTAACTCTTGTCATTATCTTCCATTCTCTGTTCAATTATTTTGTCTCATGCAATAGTAGTTTTATTGTAAGCCAAGTTTGCTTCCTAGTTTTTTGTTTTCTTTTTTCTTAGTGGTTAAATCACATAACCTTTAAATATACTTATAAATCTAAACATTTATAAGTAACATGACTAATACCCACAATCACTTGGTGAGAAACATATTTTCACATACCTTAGTATTATTAAGCTATAAAGCCGGTGTTGTTATCAAGTAAGATAAAGAAATTACAGGTTAAATTGTTTTTTACGTTCTATTTATAATTTATAATGATGGTTAACGCATTCATGTGATCATGTCTAGGGCATCTTGGAAGCCTTTTTAGTTAAAATCATGAGATCAGGATAAATGTACTCATGATATGTGTTCATTTGTTCCCAAGTTTTCTATTATCCCTTTTGAATGGGATAAAAAAGGTTTCTTTGGTGAGAATTATTGGAAAAAATTTGGATCATTTGATAAAAAAAACGGTTAAGCGTAAGAAAATCTTGGTTCCAGCTTACGTGAAATAAGATTGGAATGTGTGTGTAGAGAGAGAGAAAGAGAGATTTAGATTTTTGAACCTGTTGGCTAAGACAATAATCTTAGACAAGAAGAAAATCAACGACAAATAAAATTGCACAAAAATATTCTCTTCTCTTTGAAATAAGGAGCATTTCCGATTATGTCAGTGCTTGAAACATTAGAGAACGAGAGAGAGAGAAAACAAATACCATTGTTGATATTTTTTGGGTTTAAAATCTAATTCTTTCAATTTATTTATAAAAATCAAATAACATTTTGATGTTTGATATATATTTGTAGGGTTTGGTTCAAATAAAAAGTTTGATTTTCGTAAGAATGAATGGATTATAGTTCACTACTTTAATATAAAAAAATCCACTTAAATAAACCTCAAAAGCCCACTTAATTTAATCGCAAAACCCCACTTACTTCTTCACTCATCTCCTACAACCACCACCACTCCACAACCGTCACCCACCTCGCCGGATGTTGCCGGAAATTTCACTGGGAAAGTCGCCAGAAATTCGTCGGTATTTTTCATCGGAAAAGTTGCTGAGAATTTTTTTGCCGGAAAGTCACCAGAAAACAGTCGTTGGAAAAATCGCCGGAAAAGGCATAATGGAAAAACACAATTGCATAACACAATTTTGTAAATAGTGGGTAAAACACAATTTGTAAAAAATCGACTAATTTTTTTTTTATATAGTAATATAATACTCATAGATAAAAAACATTCATTATTGTTGTGATTTTTTAAATGTCGTATCAAAAAGTTATAAACGTTTTAAAATGATATGGAATTGACATGTGTCTTGCATGTAGAGAGAGAAAGTCAACAATTGTGTTATGCATATTATGTCATTCCTCTTATATAACACTTGATTTCACTCATAAACTAATCTCAACCATCAATTCCCAAAATCAATGTACTATATTACTTCTTATCTTTTCTATAAAAACTATACCTTCCTATTGCTATGGTTTATTATCTTCTTATAACCTAACCCTATATTTGTATATAAAATATGAAATAAAATAGAGAATTTTTTATTATCTTTAATTTAAGTGTGTTATTACTATGGTTTCTTAAATCTTTCAAATTGTTACGTGATTATGTGATCGGTTATGTCATTATACAACATTATACATAATTACATAATTTAGCACGTAATCATTTTATGGACGTTTTATACTTATAGGGTGAGTTTAAAAGAGAACTCTAAAAAAAAGAAAACTATGTAACTCAATCTTACAAAGACTTAACGAGAAAATTAAATGACATTAGTTGGTAATGACCATCATAATTAACAAAATTATACGTCATTGTAATAATAAGTTTACAAACTATTAGCATCAAATTTATAACTATTAGCATTAATCATTAAGTTTATAATTCAAACATTCAATTTATTTTAAAGTTGTAATTTTTTGGGATGTTCATGTACATTTTAATCTTAATATAAAAACATAGAAAATAATGCTAATTACTAACTACAATGCCAATCTACATAAACTATGATTTATAATAACAAAGAAAAAATCTAAAAGTACAACAAAAGAAGCAAAATCAAAAGCAAAATAATACCAGCAAATACTTATAACAGTAAAAAAAATATAATAATAACAAAATATAAATCAGCAAATACTTATAAAGTATCATAATCGTAAATTAGCAAATACGAATAAAAAATAATATCAAACATCTATAAAAATAAACTTAATAATGACACTAAATTGGTTATTACTATTTTTGATGTTAAAAATAGAATGTATTTAATCGTGTTTTTTTGGCACCCGATTAGTCGATTGGATATTAATCGTTCCACGAGCACACCACACTACCCACAGCCTAATCCACGGTTACCCACCTACCACATCATCACACCTAGCCGTCAGATTCATCACGTCTTCAAAATGCCCAAACTACCCTTCAACCCAACCCATCTCAAAATCCCATCATCGTCTTCAATTCTCCAATAATTATTATTATTATTATTCTCCATCAATGGCAACTGGTCTCGTCCGTCGAGCACTTTCCAGGGTGGTTCACTCTTCACCATCATCAAAGCTCCTAATTACCCGCGCACACGCATCCGAACCCGGATCCAAACCCGAATCCGAACCCAAACCCAACCTCAAAAGCTTCCAAATCTACTGATGGAACCCAGACAAGCCACAAAAGCCCGAGCTTAAAACCTACCAGATCAACCTCAACGAGTTTGGTCCCATGGTCCTCGACGCCTTAATCAAGATCAAGAACGAAGTGGACCCCACGTTAACCTTCCGCAGGTCATGCCGTGAGGGGATATGCGGATCCTGTGCGATGAATATCGACGGCTGTAACGGGCTTGCGTGTCTGACCAAGATTCCGACAGCAGGAGATGGTACGATGATCACGCCGTTGCCGCATATGTTTGTGATTAAGGATTTGGTGGTGGACATGACCAATTTCTACAACCAGTATAAGAGTATCGAGCCGTGGCTGAAGCGGAAGTCGCCGAATTCGGATGGGAAGGAGATATTGCAGAGTAAGAAGGACCGGGCGAAGCTGGATGGGATGTATGAGTGTATTTTGTGTTCGTGTTGTAGTACTTCGTGTCCGAGTTATTGGTGGAATCCCGAGTCGTATCTTGGGCCGGCTGCGCTGCTTCACGCCAATCGGTAATGGGTTTAATTGAAGTTTTAATTTTGATGTCAAGATGCTATGTATCCTGCTTGAATTCTTATTTGTTGTGCATACGGTCGTATCTTGTAGCTATACTTGAATTTTTATGTTTAGCTTTAGATTTTAGAAGCTTCGGGCATGTTTGGGATTTAGTTTGAAAGCAACTTAATTGACTCAAAGAATGTTTAGCAACACAAAAGTCATTTTTATTTTAGCTTTTTGATAAGGTTAAAAAGCTGTTTTTTAAAAGCCACAAATCCTGGCTTTTTGAAAAAATCAGTGAGTTGTTTTAAAACTCAATCCCAAACATACCCTTCATATACGGAATCATGATGTGGGCTCTTAGATTGGGAGAGTCTCAACTTTCTTTGGATGCTAATTTGCACAAAGATATCCACTTTTGAAAAATTGATCATATGTGCGCTGTTTATCGGAATAGCTAATGTATGTGTTAGTTTATAGAGTTATAGAAACTAAAATGATCAACTGACAGTTTGGATGCTAAGATCCTCTTAGATGTTGGGATGCACAGTTAGTGGCACTAGTGTTTAGTTAGTTGTTTCAGGTTTATAGGAATAGTTGGAATACTTGTGGCGTTCTGTATCACATTGGTTATGAGTTATGATATGGATTTTAGTCCGTTTATAGATCCTTAGGAATGGGCCTTTGTAAATTTAATCATAGTTTAGTTGGTATGATCAGGTTAATTTGCTGCAATGAGAAACTATGTAAGAATGGTAGCCTGTAAAGGTCCAGTGGGTTTCTGTATAGACCGTAGTAGCTTCTTATAACTTTTTGCTAGTGAGTTACAGGATCAATTGTTGACAAGTATCTTTTGAGCATTCACATCACATTTTTAATGATATAATCATAGTTATAAAAAGCGCACTAGGCGCACACCTAGAATCTTAGACCTAAATGTGACCCCTCAATTTGTTACACCATTTGCAGTAGTCTCTGCCCCTGTTAATTGCATACACATAACATATAGAAATTAAACTATTTTTCGAGAATATTTGTGTCTAATATTGTATGTTGTGTTCTGTCATATTATGGCAGAATGCGGATTAAGTTCTAACAGAACTTAAATTTAAAACTATTAATTGGTGGACAGTTTTTTGTTGGGGAAATTTAATATTCCTTCCTCTAAACCTTCTCAATATTATTTATGCCCAACCAAATTTCAAAATATAAAATATGCCCTGTATTAATAATAAAAATGTTTTTTAAAGTATTTTATCAAGTACAGCTTTATAATATCAATGTTGTACCCTTTTTTCCTCAAAACTTTCAAATTTCATATTTATCATTAAAAATAATTCATCTTGTTTGCATATACTTTAAGTTGTGTTAAATATAAACCCTAATATTCCGTTAATTGCTCAAATTACTCCATTAACGCGTCTTTCACTTATGCTTATAGGTTTTTAGTGACTCAAAACAGCTGAACATGCATGTTTTTCTCTAAACTGCAGTTTATTTCTTTGTTCCATATGTTTGTTTTTTTTTTATATCTTAGCATAGCGCTAGTACACCATATACTACCTGTAACCATATTGAAGTGTGGAGTATGGATTCATGGTTTCTGTCTATCTGAGAGCCCATGGCAATTTCAACCGTGAGCGTTAAGTTCCCATTAAGCTAAGATCAAAAAATAATTTTATGCATAAGATTTACATGACTTGTTTGTTACTTTGTTTTCAAAAATTGTTTAGATCATCTCTGCTAAACTTTTGATTGAAAGGCAAGCCTTTAGTCTCTGTTAATGTTATTGATCCTTCAAGTGGGCTGTTATCTAGTTGTGGAAACTAAAGTGTTCAACTGACAATTTGAATGTTAAGATCCTTTTAGATGACAAAATGCTCAGTCAGAGGCTCTAGTGCTCAGTTAGCTGTTTCTTGTTCATAGGAATAGCTAGAATACATGTGGGCATTCTGTATCACATTGGTTATGATATGGATTTTAGTTTGTTTCTAGATGCTTAGGAATGGGCATTTTTAACTTCAATCATGGTTTTAGTTAATATGATTGAGTTGATTTGATACCATGGGAAACTATATTTGTCTGAGACCACTATAGCTTTTTATGACGTTTTCGCTTGCCAAGTATCTTTAAGAGCAATGACATCACGTTTTTTATGATATAACCATTGTTATTAAAAACGCACTAGGCGCACACCTAGGAACTTTAAATCTAAAATGTGACCCCTCTATTTCTCACACCATTTGTAGTAGTCCCTGCCATTCTTAATTGCATACGCATATAAAAATTAAGTATTTTTTTACAATGTTTTATATTTTATATTTTGTGTTATATGACTAATATTATGGAAAAAGCAGAATGCAGATTAAGTTTAATGCACATCGTAGCATATCACTAGTACACCATATGTTGATCTAAGGAGTTAGGGCCCATGACATTTTCATCGATGGCCATTAAGCTCCTATCAAAATGAGATAAAGAAAGAATAGTTTTTAGTATAGAGAAAAAATGGTTATGAACTATATGTCTGAGTGTATCTATTAAACGGGTTAATCCTGAACGTTACTCCATAAGAATTTGAAAACCTCGAGAATGGAGTGTGGTTTAGTACCTTTTGAGAATGAACCTTTGTGAAAGTTGTAAAGTGAAGCAATAAAAAAGTGTGAAATTTGATTTCAAATTTGTTGATCTCTCTGCTACCTTTTGATTGAAAGGCAACACTTTAGTCTCTGTTCATATTATTGAAAATTAATTAAAAAAAGGGTATATTTGTAAAGGGCTTTAAGTTGTCATAAAAGATAAAAGTTTAATAAAAAGAAAAGATATACTTGATATTTATAAAGTTTGGCTTAAAAATCCTTAAACTTTGAGTAGGCCGTAACTGAATTTCTATCTTTTAATTATATTAAGTTTTTTATTATATTTGTGGAGAAGTATTAACTTTCTGTCTATTATACATGCTCTTATTCTACATCTAATTGAATCAAGTGCAATCGTTGTTTTGATAGGTGGATCATGGACGGTCGTGATGAATATACAAAAGAGCGTTTGGATGCTGTAAATGATGAATTCAAGTTGTATCGCTGCCATACAATTTTGAACTGTGCTCGTGCCTGCCCCAAGGGGTTGAACCCCGGGAAGCAAATCCATAATATAAAGAGCCTTCAGGCATAAGTGTTGGATTGTATTTCAGTTTTAATTTATTTATAGGGAAAATGATGAGTGTCATCACCTATTTAATTTTGGGATTATGTTAGAACATCTTTAAAGTTGTTGGAAATAATTGGTGAACATGGTAGTATCTTTGCCATTACTTTTGCCTGTATGATCATGATCAGACTGCTTGAATAATGTCATTGTTAGTTGTGACTAAATTTGGCTGTAGAGATCCATTTCCCACATTTGGTTTTAACCGTTTGGTGTTCCGGTAAGTTTGTGAGCTTCAAACTCAGTTTTAATAAAAAAAATAAAAAAAGGCATAAATGAGTTGAGCCGCTCATGAGCTTTAAAAATAGGACCCTAAACGAGCTGAGAGTGAGCTCGAGCCTAAATGAATCAAGCTTGAGCCTGAACAAGCTCAACTCGTTTAAACCCCTAGCCACAACGGCCAACCACCACCGTTTCTCCCAGATGCTGCTCTTATCAGCTACAAAATCAAGATAGGCAAAGTCAACATAGCATACTAAGAAAATAATGTTCACTAAGCAAGTATTATTACAAGATTAAAGCATAAGTGTTTATAAGTACCGATTTTTTGTAAAAAACAAAACTTACGTGAAGAGTGTTATTGTAAGCACGCCTTATCATGCATTCATTTGCATTTGTAATCTTTAACATCTTAGGAAGACTAGAAATTATCGATTGTTATCGTGTTTAGTAAGGCAGGTTTGTGATCACTACCATATCGAGACAACTCTTTGATGACTACCACCTTAGTGATACAAGAAGTATGTGCGGAACTAAGTGTGATGTAGTCAACTTCTTTTAGTATATATAATACGATCTAATTTTGATCAAACTTCAAAAAGATTTTACACTGGTCCTAATGAAATTCTAACACTGACCCAAGAACAAGTAGAATGAAGAAAAGAGTGAAATAGTATCTTGGAACCTTTCCGATTTGCCATCGGGGACTTGTGTAACTTTGCTGGTGAAAAGAAGCCGAGGAAGAAGATTATCGTAAACGCAAAAGGTATATATGTTTTGGCATCAATAAAGACTTGATTTTAATAAAAGTTTTTCAATGCCTTTACATCGCATATATAGTATGGCACAAAAAAGTTGAAAGCAATAAAACGTCATCAACAATGACTATCAATTGATTCTTTTAATACTTTTTATTGTTTATTAGTTTAATAAAAACAAAACATCAAAACTAAACACACCACAACCTACTCCTAAATTAACACTGCCTTACGTCGATATTTGAACACTCATCACTTAGGAGTATTAACGTCTATACAAACCAATGGCAAGTTTTTCATCATATTGTGGCTCAAGTAGGTTTGCATGCAGAACTGGAATGAATCATGTAAAAAGTGTTCTCCTTCATAGAGTTAAGATCGGTATGCAGTTAGACTGGGGACCGAGTATCAGATCAAATTTCATGGTACGACTATAGGTATTTCGGTACAAATCTTTGGTATCACTTTCTTTGTTTTTTTCAAATATCCACTGAACTTGGTAATGGTATCGAACTTGGTAATGATATCAGTATGAGTAACAAATAAGATAAATTGGTGTGGGTAGTGGTAATAGACAGGTACCAAATTCGTTAAGTTGGTATGGGTAGCGGTACAATTTTGGCCTTCAATAAACTATAATACCAAAACCGTAAAGCCACAACCAAAATATAATATACTAAAACCAAAAATTAAACGAATAACCCATAATGCCAAAGTAAACCGTAATTTGACTAAATAAAGAAATTAAATCAATTTTAATAAATCCTTACCAAATATAAAGAGACTTAAATATCCCTAGACTTCATCTCAAAGGGCATCAGCACCAAACAGGTTCCAATCATTGACTCTAAATGCAGACACCACTTGTTTAAAAACATCAGCCATTGGAGTCCGCCCCGACTCTGCAGCAGGCACGGTTAAACCAGCTCCAACCGATCTTGCACTTTCGCTAGACGGGCTGCAACCGCAACACAAACAAACCGCATTCCATTACTCTATTTTAGAATCAATAGCCCACCATAATTAAGTAAAAAAAAGGATATTAGTTTATACATACTGTATGAAAACAGGCTCGTATGCAGTAATGAGCACATCGGTTCCAACTCCTTTGAGTCTCAAATTCGCCAAATACACCTGAACCAAACGCCGAAGCACATAAGTAGTTAGTTTTAACCAAAACATAATATTAAAAGGATTAATTTCATATATACCCTTAAAACTTGTAAATATATAGCCAACCAAAACAAAAAATTATCATATACAAGTAACTTTAATGACCTTTTACTTTATGACCATTCTACCCCTTTCCATTGCATTTGTTTAAAGTTTAAACCATATTTTTTATTTGGATTTGATTGACATTGACGATGAGCAAGTGAATCTAATTGTCATCTCCCCTCTTTGGTTCTCTCAACAATAGACAATCGAACTTGGTATAATCGCATGATAATCGAACGATAAGCAATCTAATATTTTGAGAAAACTATTGTTTATGGGTAAAAATACTAAAAATTTAAGGTAAATAAAAATAATTGAAGTAATAGACGGGCATATATGAAATTTTTAAGTATTAGAATAATAAGGATAAAATGGTCATTTATTAAATTGTTTTTAATAAATTGGGTATATCTGATATTTTCAACTACTTTGTAAGGGTTTATGTGATATAATACCTTTACAAGATTTTGTGCGTCTCTTCCTTGGCGTCCCTTAGAAATAGCCTACAAAAAATTAAAAAAACAAGTCAAGAACAAAATATTTGACTTCATTATTTGACTAAAAGTCAAACATGTTCTAAAACTATATGCAAAGTCAAACTTGGAATCTTGTTTACCATTTGAGCAGTTGCAGTTGTTATGACAGATGACATGTTTCTGTACCCTAATCCTTGAGCCTCGAATACGCCCGATTGTTCAGTCACCTAAATGAAAGAAATTAAACAAAGTTTATATTCCAGCTATCTAAAAAATAGTCAAATAGTCAAACAAAAGAAAATTTACAATGTTGCCCTCAGCGCCTTGTTCGGTAGCAAGGTCTTGTAGAAACCAAGTGGCACTTCCATTATCTGCTAACTCATTCTTCATCACCAACAGCTCGATTATCAGGCTCTCGTCGCGTGCGGGGTCCACAAACACCTCCTGAACACAAAATAAAAAAAAAATCCAGTAAGGATCTTATTAGCCACAAATTATTACGAGTAATAACTGAAGTTGAAATATGAACGCAAAATCCATGAAATAAACGAACCTGATGATCGGGAACTTCACGAATATTGCTCACATCCTGCAAGCGAAAAAATTAAAATTTGTCAACAAAATCTTTGAATGACAAACATATACACAAAACAAATAGATGAATATTAAAACATAAAAAGGAAACCAACCTCAAACCTAAGTGGGAAGATAGTGGAAATTGCTCCACCAAACAACTGTCTTTGTGGAAATTGTTCCATTTTAATGAATAACTGCAAAAAGCAACAAAGGCTATATTAGAACACAGATTAACATATACCTGTATTAGGGTGTGTGCATGAAACTGAGAAACGAAAAAACCGAGCCGAAACAAAACCGACAGTTTGGTTTTTTGTTTATGTAAAAAGCTGAACTCACTTTTAGGCTTTGGTTTAACATTCAATAAAAAGTGAAAAAACCTGACCAAATTTCAGATTTTCAGTTTTTTTTAACAATTTATAATCACTTAACAAAATGACAATCGAAAAAATATGAAATTCTAACCAAAAAAAGCGAAACAAAACGGTTTTCAAAAGTTCAAAAACCGAAGTTTCGGGTTTTTGGTTCGGTCAAACCCAAAACTGAATCGTGCGCACCCCTAGATAAGGGGTGTAAACAAGCCGAGCCCAAGCTCGGCTAGTTAATTGTTTTCTCAAACTCGATCTTGGCTCGTTTGTTATTTATTAATTAATTCACACGCATTCTTAATAATTATTTTTATACTTTGAGATAAACCTAAAATGAGCCTAAGCTCCGCTCGACTGACCTCGTTTGCAGTACCTTAAGCGAGCCAAAGCTCAGTTTGTTCATTGTGAAATTAAAACATAAAAGAGTTAACACTTAGAAATACACTACAACTAAACAAGCTTTATTTGAGGTTCGGTCTCTGCTCAATAACATGCTCAAATCAATAGCAGGTTTCAATTATTTAAGGTTTTTCGGCTGCTGGTGTGCAAGAAACCGAAAAACCGATCCAAAACCGAAAAATCCAAACTGAAAATACTGAATCGAAACAAAAACCGACGGTTTGGTTTTACATTTTTGTAAAAACGAACTAACGGTTCGGTTTTGGTTTTGCATGTAATAAAAACCAAAAAAACCGAATTCCTAAATTTTTGTTTTTTTATATTTTATATTAAGTAATTTACAGGAATTTAATAAATATGTAACTCAAATATTTATGGTTAAATGTATAACAGTCTATTCTTTTACAATTAACAAAATTATTTATACCTAAATTCATTACTTTTAACCACTTTTTTTTCGGCCTAAAATTTTCAAGCTCAAATAGCAAAATCCGATTAAACCAAAACTGAAAACACCGAAACCAAACGGTTTCAAAAACACCAAAAACTGGAGTTTTGGTTTTCGGTTTGGTTTTAGCTGAAAACCGCAAGGAACCGCACCACGGACAACCCTAGCTAATAGCTCTAAATGGGTTTAATTCTTCTCGATTTCGTAACGTAATCAACAACTGTATGATATTAACAATGTCGCTAATCAAAATATTGTTAATGAATCAATTATCTAGCTATCTAGCAAAACACGAATCAAACAAGTGAAAGTTTAATAGTATACCTGATTGATTATGTATGCTTCAATGTAACCAAACTCCTTATGTATTATGTATATTATTATTATATTTATATATCGATTGTCATGTGGATTAATATGGTTAGTATTACTCTGCTTTGATATTAAGCTACTTCTATTTCAAAACGTAATAACACCAATTGGCAACACTGGTCCCTCAAATTTTGTGTTTTTGCGAATTTCTTTTTTGGGTTTAGGCCACCTCACTCTCCGATTTGGAGAACCTCGTTGCCTCACTGGTCAAACTGTGTTGTCTTAACCGGGCCCATGTTGGCTTCAGAGTTTGACTTGGGCGTTCCCGCGGGAAACTGTACCGCCGGCTATGTAACACCCACAAAATTTTGGTCTAAATTTGACAAAATTTAAAAGTGAAGGACCAAAAATATTCATAAGATAAATAATGGGAAAAATAAAGTAAAGAAATGAATGCATGTTTATGTTAAGGAAAATAAGTATGGAAACTCCATCCCACATGGAAAGTAGGAAAGAAATGAAAGCACTTTATAAGGAAGGAGTTTCCCATGGTAATGTTCTTATGTGGCTAACCACTCTCACTAGTCCTAGCAGAGGGTGCGAAGCACCCGACGCGCATGGGTGAAGGGCGGTGAGCGCAATGTGGCGCACGCTCGCGTCGCCGTGAGCCGCGTAAGAGCCGTTTTAGTATTTTTGAACTGGGGAAGATAGACCAAGAAGTGACATGATACTAAAGTTCAAAGACTAAAAATAAAAATTCTGATTTCCAGACCCATCCCGCTACGCGATGGGTATACAGATTAGATCATCGCACTACGCGATGCAATTTCCCATGAGTTTAGAAAAAATGGCGTCGCGCTACGCGATGGTCCAGAAGGAAGGGGGTATCGCGCTACGCGATGACCCGGTTAAGTAACCGGATCAACCACGTGTCAACACGTGGTAACCTCTGGTGGATTGCGGCGTCGCGCTACACAATGGCCAGGGGGAAAACCCCATCGCGCTACGCGATGGTGGTAAAACCTTTGCCTATAAAAGAGGGCTGCGGGTTTGAAGCATTCTCATCCCATTTTCACACTCACTTTCACACACACAACCTTGGGAGACGTGCCCGACTCTTGTGAGGTTCCGATTTCTTGTAATTCGTGCAAGAACTGAAGTTTTAACGACCCGTAGATGTGTTAAGCGAGTTCGAAACAAGGTTCTGACGGTTTATGCTTTAGTACGTGATAAGGAAATAAAAGTGCTGCCCGCGCAAAGCTTAGGCAAATAAAATACCCGCATAAGGTAGGGGTTCTGCTTAAGTTATTATTTTATTATTATTTAATATGGCTTAGACCTTAGTCAGGAATATAGTCTATACCTTGATCAGATAAGTAATTGTAATAAGCTTTCATAAGATAAGATTATAGATAAAATATTATTCTTTATTATTGTGTAATTATATTTTTTATACGCCCTGCTTGCGGTGCGCACATATAATGTATATATGTGTGAACCCTTGGGTGGGCAAAAGTAAAATTGCACTAATTTTGACGTTATTTTACTAATCACGTGAAAATAACGTTAAAAGTGGCGGAAGGTTAATCAGGCATCAAGTGGTGGCGTTGATAGCCGAAAGACAAGGGCACATGCACCAATCAGCCGGTGTCCCGATGATTGAGTGTTATGTGTCTTATGTCCAAGGCTTGATTCAAAACTACTATCGAGCCGGGGGTCTCACCGGAAGCAGCCTCTCTATCCCTATGGGATAGAGGTAAGGCTGTCTACATCTTACCCTCCTCAGACCCTACCATAGCATTGCTATTGGTGGGATTTACTGAGTACGATGATGATGATGATGAATTATATTTTTTATGAAAGAAGAAATTAGATATATATATATATATATATACGTTTCTTCACGATGAAGAAACGTAGTATACATATGTGTTTTCTAAAAGAAAAGAATATCAAGGTAAAGGTTATTTAAATAGACTAAAGGTTTAAAGCTAGATTTGTAGATCTAGTTATTTATGAAATATTATTCTCGTACTATAGGTCCAAGATAAAGATCAGGTTATTATCAGTGAGACACATTGATTATAAGGTGAATACGTCCAACCTTTTATGAATGTTTTATGACGTGAATACGTCTATGTACTGTCTTAAAGATATTTATTTACTATGGAGGGTTATCCATAGATAAAGAGTCAGAAAAGATTTTATATGAGGATTGGTACAAATCCTCTATGTTTATGAAACGTTTACTCTTATAAACTATGGACTGTTATCCATATGTAAAGAGTTATGAAAGTATTTGCATGAGGGTTGGTTCAAATCCTCTAAAAACGTTTTGATACAAGGTAGTACTAAACACTCAGGCTAAAATACATGTGTCTGGATCCATTCATATATGATTTGTAGTGGGCCACTGCAAACATACTGACCATGAGGCAAGTGACTGTCTCTAGGGCGAGTGAAGTCCAATTATGTGGTCTATTAGTATTTTTAGTTCCGATGAGATGGGATGAGGCCCACTGAGTCGCTGAACACTATTAGTGTTGTATCATAACGAAGGTGATTTTGTATATGATTATATTATGATGAATTATGAAAATCTTTTTATTGAGTCAGTGTTATTCACCAGCACATAGCTGACGTATTTTTCCCCCACATTTCAGGGAAATAGTAAAGGTAGAACAAACAAGCAAGCCAGATTAGAAGATTGGGGATATAGTCATTAGAGGTGATCTGATGGCTCATATGTTTTAATTAAAATATTGTGAATAATCATATTTTAAAATGGCAGGTATTTGAAAAATCAAAACGGGTATTAAATTCCCAAGATTTCATTATAATAATCTTTTATGACTTCCGCTAAAAGAATGTAACTCTGATATATTTGCAAAACAGATACCAACTATTGGTCATACGCCTAGGCCCTAGGCAGGGGTGTGACAGGTTATCACTTGACGGTCTTTGTGTCACTACAAGAACAGACAAACTGACAAACTCGGTGGGACGAAAACCCGGGTGAGCGAGGGATTCGAACTGACAAACTCACAAGGTCTAGCTCAAATCCTTCATTGCCATAATCGACCAAAAATGACAAGAGTAGGGGTCGAACTAGAGTCTTCACTGGAGAACCCCAAGGTTAGATGCAAATCTAATCTAACTAATATATTAAAGCAACACAATTTTGTACACATGTATTTCACCTAGGTTGTCCACATAGGCTTCCATTCATCAACCTTCCATAAATCTAATTTCCACATATTCACAATAAAATTTTAATAAATGATATTGACTTTTATATTTTTGTAACTTACTAATGTAATTATGATATTAATTATTCTAATTATTGTTAGAATTAAAAACTTATTAAATTTACTAGGTTTAAATTGTTTATCGTTTCTTCTTTAAAAGGCACATTCTTCTTTAAATATGTTCTACCCGTATGTAACACGGGCACTATCCTTGTTATATATTATATAATTTTATAAGATTAAAATGTGTGCGATTGAAGCGCAGAAATTTGATTGGTCCAAGTCGCGTGATGCGATGGTCACATCAGGCATTTAAAAAAATATAACTTATTTTTATTTGGACGCTTACGAATTTATTTTAGGGTTGATCGATTGAGTATCAATGTTGTCACGAATTTAATGAATAATGACTAAAATTGCGTCGCTTTTCTAAATAAAATATGTTACTTTTTGGGTGTTAATTAATTTAGTTTTAGGGTTTAGGCATGTGCCATATCAAACTAAACTGATATCGGCAGAAGTTATGTAGCTTCGTTGCTGCAACACACGAGTTTTGTAATGTGCAAGTTTTACCAATAGAATGCAAGCCATTTGAAATATGATTTTTTTATCATTAGTTATGCGTATGCCAATACTATTCTAGGTGATTGCTAATGAATTTTTTTGAGTTTATTGTATGTCACGAATCTAACCGATACGGGGCAAATTCATTACCTGTTATTATAAATCCAAGCACACCACATAAAGAGGGAAAAAACGAGATATTGACTATGTTTTTTAAATGCATTTGTATCTCTCCTAGCCTATATCTCTTACTTTGTTACTTTATATTTAGTTTCCTAAACTTATATCGTTATCAATATTTAGTTTCCTAAACTTATATCGTTATCAAGAGAAAGTGAATACGGTGCTGTTAGATGTGTAACGTTACACGAAAAACCAATCAAAACAACGTAGTTTTGATTCAAAACGCCTAATTCACTTTACATCATTTCCATTAAAAAACACTTAACTTAGTAATCCTGAAAACATTTGAATTTACTAAGCTGCATCATATCCCCTAATTTCACCAAAGAAAACTTAAAATTTTCATCCTTTTGGATCTTGCTCGTACACAGTGACTAGCCATTTCTTAGATATATAATTTAATTCTTTCTTTTGAATTTTAAGTTCGGTATTAATCTCAATGACTCTTTAAAATTATACATAAGTGGCTTGGATTTCTTGAATATTTAAATAATAAATAAATGACAAGTTTATCGAATACAAGTAAAATTCTATTTTAAAAAACATGTAATCATTTTCTCAATTAAGAACTTTTGGGATGAAATCAATCCATGTAAACAAACGTTTAGATCAAAGCGTTGACATTTTGGCATATTTTAAAGCATAGGATGGTTATTGTTTTGATTCAAGTAGCTGTGTTATTGTTTTGATTCAAGTAGCTGTTACGACTTACGCAAGACATGGAATAATTTTAAAATGGAAAAGATTAAAATAAATGGAGGGTTTTTAATTAAAACTACGTCGTTTTGATTAGCTGTGTTATTGTTTTGATTCAAGTAGCTGTTACGACTTACGCAAGACATGGAATAATTTTAAAATGGAAAAGATTAAAATAAATGGAGGGTTTTTAATTAAAACTACGTCGTTTTGATTAGTTTTTCATACAATGTTACACGCCTAACAACACCGCATTCACTTTCCCCCTTAAGAATAATATCAAATAAAAACAACCCAAAAGCTATCAAAAGTGTAGGGAATGCTTATTATAATTTATATAGAATACGAGTGTTTTACCCGGCACGTTGCGCCGGGCAGGTCGGTAAAATCCCAGTGGTGATAAAATAATGTTGTCAGTCACGGGCGTTGAGGTGGTAAATCAACGCAATGTCATCAGTTTCGGTTACTTGAATTCGACGCGAATTCGAACATTATCGGTTACGCTCGTTACGGTATAGACATTGTTGGTAAAGCTTGAACGTTAAACCCAAAAACTAAATTCGTCAAATTAATATATAAAAAAATTAAATTATTCAACGTTTATTTAGTCAATAAACCCATGCGGTGGCTTATTATTTATTAACACTAGTCAGGTGCTTGCGTGACGTAGCAGCGTATGCGCAAAGGCAGCCGGTGTTAGTACGTTTGTAACCTCGCAACGGTAAGTGCGTAACCCGACGATTGAATGCATTTAACGTGGTGCCAGTAAACACGCAACATAACGCCTATACGCGAGCAATCCGGTATGTATAAACAATGTCATCCGTTTTGACAACTTGTTCCAACCCGAAAACGTTTTAACTCGATGCCCGTTTTGACATGACCTCTTTCGATCTAAACCCATCCCGACATGAACTAAATTAACCCTTTTTTGTATTAACCTGTTCCGACACCTTAGCCGAATCTGCTCGACCCGTTGCCGGTAATAACTGGTAATCACGTAACATATTAGTTATTTTAAAATTAATAAACTATAGCAATACCATAATCAAATTAAAGAGAATAAATGCTCATTTTTATGGTGTATTTTTCTAGAAAAAATATTAACGTTTGAAAAAGTTAGGGCCGTTAAAAAATAATAGGAATAGTTAGTTTAAAATGAGGGGAAAATGTGTAATTGTTTAGTAAATTAATGAAACTTGATTGAAGTTGAGAAGTCATTATTGTAAATTATTCTTAAATGAGCAAAGACTATATTACCCCTACATTTTTATGCATTTTTAATTGTACAATATACAATAAAAGTGGTACATCTTAAATTTAAGAGGTCTCTCACTCATATATTACATATAGTATAGATATAGATATAAAAGAATTTTAATTATTCGACGTTTATTTAGTCGGTAAACCCACGCGGCGGTAAAAGCGAAGTGTTGTTGGTCTCGAACATTAAGACGGTAACTCGACAAGAGCTCGGACGTTGTTTTCGGTTACTTTTGTTACAGTTCCGGATCTAAAAAACGGAAAAAATATATATATAAAAATTTGAGATGGACCAATGGGATGATGTCAATTGGTAAAATCAGACATTGATAAAACTCAAGTGTTGTCGATCATGGACGTTAAGGTTGTTAGTCTACTCGTATTCAGTTGGTTTACGTTATGTTCGTTACGGAACCAGAATAAGAAAAAAAAAAACCATAATGCCAAGAACTAATTTTGGGCCGTCAAGTGGCCCAAAGAATAAGAAAAAAAAAACCATAATGCCAAGAACCAATTTGTGTCGCCAAATGGCCCAATCGGCACTTAGACACCAAACTTGTTATATGTTATAAATAATAAAATAATAATATAGCCCATATCAATAACCTCACGTTTGCTCATTAAACGTTTGCTCGTTAAGACACATTATTAACTACTAAGATGAGTTGACTGCATCACTTAATCTAATGACTTGATCTACCAAACTTCAACAAACTAATTTGCTCTGGATATTTTACTATCACGATTATAACATTGTACCGTTATTCTGTACACAAAAATATTTTATACCATAAAAATCTACACTACTGCTAGTGCTGTATTGTACCCAAAAAAAAATAAAAAATCGGACTATAGAACGCTCTTGAGGTTGATCTTGTCTTCTGTTTGAAGACGTCTTCAACCAATCAAAGTGGGATCCTGAAATTTACTCCTTTGCCTACTGCATCAGGTAAAAAAGGATAAACATGTTAACTTTCGTTTTAAATTAACTTCATCATTCTTAATTCTATAGTTTTCTAGACAACATTATATTTTAGGCCACTCTTTAGAAATAAAAATCATACCTTTCCAGCAACAACAGATGATACTTTCCCCTTTAGCTTCTCAATCATCTGCACTTTAAAAATTGAATTAAAATACAAAAATTCTTTAATAAAATCTCCAAATAAATAATTAAAATCCATACCAGGGTTGACCCTTTTGCCCACTGATCAGCAGAAGCAGCTGCATCCTTCAAATGCTTAGAATTCGAACCGTCATAACTTAAAAAGTAAGTCGAGTTATCGGTTGCCTCAGCCACCCATATATTATTCGTTTGGTCCTTTGCACACTTAACAAGGTTACAAAACCCAACCTACATCACATATGAAAAAAGGTTAGTTGTAACAAACTTCATTTGCTTATTTTAATTGACGAAAACGCCCTCAGCTATCAATGATGGATGTGACATACCGTTGATCCTACAAGGTTGTAGTTAATTGGTACCATGGAATCACAGTCAATTGCTGGTGAGCAGAAGCTTATTGCAAGCAAAGAGTCTGACAGTGACAGCTGGCGTGGATGCGATGAAATACTGCCATCTGTCACAAAAACCCATTGTCTTTTCTGTTGAGAAGATTTATGTACCGGGCCCACGTATATAACAAACGCAGCAACATCAAATTCACTGAAAAAGCAAAAAAACTGAATGTTGACTGTTTTGACTTCAAGATAGCGATTTGTGCATTGTTAGAAAATACCTGGAAAGTGGAACTTCACCCATTTGTGATAACGATACCGGTTTCCGAGGAGTGAAAAATGACCTAAAAGATCAATTGTTATGCAAAATAGAAAAGTTGGTTTATGTCAGTTTTTGCCTGAACCCAAAACAAAAACCAAAAAACTTTTCTTTTTAAGTTTTGGTATGGATTCGTTTGAGTTTTTTCGGTTTTACAATTTGGGCTGGAAAAACAATTGACTAAAAATCATGAAACTGGACCTAAAACTTTGAGCTAAACCTTTTTGCTTATTAATAACTAATTGATTGTTGTATACTGAGTTTAAATATTTGGGTTACAGGACTTATTAAATTCTTTTAAACTACTTAAAATTCAAATTAAAAAATAAATGTCAATAAATTCGGTTCGTTTTTTTTTTTTATTTTAGTTACATGCAAAACTGAAGCAGAACCAAAAATTTGGCTTTTTTGAAAATACAAAAACCAAACCATTTTTTTTTTGTTTGGTTTTACCAGTTTTATGCATACCAAATATTTTATTAATGCAACTCTGTCAAGTATGATTAAAAACTAATACTATTTCAATAATAAAAACTAGCATTTTTAAAATAAAATTTCAAAGTTTTTGTGAATTTAAAATGGTGAAATACAGTAATACACTTAGCTCAATGTCGGATCTACTTACTTTTTAGTTGACCTATTATTGAACAAAACAAAAATCAAATCAACACACTTATAATTAAATGGATTGAAATTGACATTATAAATATTCATCATAATATGAAAAAAATAGATAAAATAAAGGACTTACTGAAAATGTTGAATTGTTGATTGAGATAATGGACGCCATTTGGTTGTAGATCCTCTTGCACGCAAATAAATAGTGTTTGTATCAGAGTTAATTGGTGTGAGACCTGCAACAGCATATGCTTGCCCCTCAGCCAACTCTGATTGCTGCAATAACAACATATTGCTTATTATTATTATTTTGCATTCATTAGTTTATCTTGTATTCTTGTTTTGTTTTGAAGATTTGTTGAAAAAGAGGAATCTTGTTTATAATTTTATATGTTATTATTTTGAGCATAGAAGAAAGTAAAAAATAACTAAATTGAATGCATGACATAGATTCACCTGTTTTTCAGTTGGATTCCATATTGTTATCAATCCCTGCCGTGTGCAGCTCTTCTGAACATAGCTTTGACTAGTCAAACCAACCACTCTGACCCTCATGAGAGTGCTGACTTCCCTCCTACTTAATCCAGCGTCCTCCAATGCCTTTTCAATTAATTTATCTATCTCTGACTGTTTAGTCGCCTACAAAAAAAAAATCAGAAATGTTCATATATTTTATTGTTAAAACAGTTTTCTTTTGTTTTTGCCCATTTGACCAATTAGACATAAGCATATACCTCAATTTTTGCTTGATAAGTAGCAAATGATGTCAGTTGTTCTACACTCATGTCAGCCATAATGACTTCCGGTTCAGCAGCTTGTTCTAGAAGCCTTGAAATCTTCTCCCCTTCATCATCTTCAATCTGGAAACTTTTTAGCCCTGACTGAAACTCAGCCATAACGCCCTCCATGATGCTTGAACGTCTACAAAACAAGTCAACCAATAAACTTCTTGTCATTAGTTAAAGAGAAACTTGCAATATGGTCAAAGTTATAACCTGAAGTGAGGGGAAAGATAAAATTTTGTTATTAATAGGTGAAACAGTCTCTATAAGAACTATATGAAATATGAAATTACCACTTGTAAATATAACTGATGTAATAGATTTACCTCTGGTCATACAATTGCATCCTTTTGTTTTCCATCCTCTCTGATCTCACTACAAAAACTCCATCACTCAACCTAAAATGAGAAACAATAAAAACGTGTTTCTATATATTAGAAAACTGAAGTAGGTAATATTACTAAGAGTATATTATATTAGCTTTAGCATACCTTTCCCTGTATAGAACAGGGTATACCCGAGTGACCCCAACTAATGTGCTGGGAACTACCCCTCCAGAACCTTTAATACACTTAAATGCTAATGGAACACAACCACTTTTACCTAGATATACAGCAGCACAGCCACAAATGAGATCTAGAAGAGACAGCATATCTTTTTAAAAATGGAAACAAATAATGCACAAAGTATGTAAATAATTCTTACAGAATCCCAAACTGTCAGCCCAATGAGCTCTATAAGTCCCATTGATGTGCAAGCATAAGCTAACCATCCTTGATGATGCCTAGTGATATAAGTAGTTTTATGAAAGCCATATTGGTAAAACTAAAACAATATGTATTAAGCATAACTTACCTCAAGGGGTGAAACAGGTGTGTTCCAACCAGATAAACTAGCTCCGCAGATCTTCAAAAGATAATTACAATTAAGTAAAAAAAAAGATTTGTAGAAATTAAGAAAAGAAGTGTCATTAAAACAAACTAAGGGAAATGTTTTAAGTACCCTAAGTTTTTGTCCCACAAACAATTTTCCAGAAACAAGTTGCTTTACAAGTAATTCATCCAATGTGGCTTTTACTGAGTACCTAAAAGACAAAGAATTTACACCTGTTCACAAGATTCAAATTTACAGACTTATTTACTTTTTACCATCCGTCTGTTAATTCTATGCTTGAACTTTCAGTGGCATTTGATGGCTCTATATCTGGTTCTGCATTACACTTCAACTGTATAGATGCAATGCAAAGTACCAAAGGAGAAGAAGGCAGAGCATCTCCTTCTAGAATTCTCTTCAAAGCTGATCTGTGAGCATTGTTAACTTCTCTCTCGTATCTATAAAAAACATAAACTAGTCATAATAACTGATTTTCATAAGCATGTCTGTATTCAATAAGTCAGTTAAGAAAACAAAAAACCCTGATTAGAGAACGTGCAACTGCAAGTACCTGTATTTCAGTTCCTCGAGCACATTGGAAAGAGTTAAAAGTTTCCCAGAAAATTTGGCAGGATATGATCTTTCATAGCATGCAAGTTTCCAGACTATCCATCTGTAGTGATTTGCAACCCACCTACAGTTACAAATATAAATATCCATCATGATAGCTATAGCATGCATATCTTAATTAGATAGACAGATAGATTAATGGATAATCCCCACAAGTAAATAAGCAAATATAGGGGCTGTTTGGGATTCCTTATTTTCACCTCCTTATAACTTATAAGGAGAAGTCATAAGTTACAAAAGTGTAACTTATCAACATTTCCTCTCACATAATAAGGAAACCCAAACACTTTTTTTTAACTTATCATAAGTTATAAGTTATAAGGAGGTAAAAATAAGGAACCCCAAACAGCCCCATAGTAAGGGAAAAAGAATTGTTAAGTAATATTATGCTACTTACTCTTTTAAAAGAATTGAACATCCTGATTGAGCCAACATGTGAATAACAGAATCCAGACCAATGCATTTTAGACCTGATTCATCCTCAAACTTGTGTTCACCAGCATTCTCTGAGTTTATCTTTCTTAACCATCCAGGACAGTTCTCAAACTATTGACAATTTGACATTAATGCATTACAAACTCGGTCGAGTCAAATGAAATCAAATATCCAAACAATGAGAATGTATGGTTATAGTCTACTAACCCTGCTCTGAAAAAAAGGAGGCTCTCCAAGATACTCATCGATATATTTGCGAGAAAACTGAAAAGGGTATCGAGTGGAAACCCTTCTTTTGCAGCATGACCCTTCAGAGATTTTAGGCATGGTACCTAATATAATTGTATAATAAATGTTTATACATAAATTAATATAAGAAGCAAATTTGAACAAATGTATTTGAACTTACCACTAGAAACTAGTGTTGAATTTTTGGTCAATGGAGGAATAAATTTGGAATTTCGTGGCTTCTTGAACGGAGAAGGATACTTTCGGCTAGATAATTTCCTTTTTTCTCCTGTGACTTGTTTATTGTCGGCACCAAAAGTATTTGAAATATCTACCAATGGCCTATTCAAAGCCTTATGCACACTTAAAGTGTTATCATTATGCTGCTTGATATCATGTGATTCATGTCCCACTGCATCAAATTCTTTGATCAAATTATTTTTCAGGCCTATAGTCTTATTATCAGATGAAACTGATCTTAATGGGGATATAAAGTTGTTATGCATTTGCTTTGTTTTAGCTTTTGATTTTGATATTATATCACTAAAAGGGGTATGCACATTATTTTCTTTGTTCATATCAGATGAAAATAGCATATCTCCTTCCTTAAAAAAGTTCCCCAAATCAGGATCGCCTAGAAGACTCCTTGCTTGTTTTAATGCATGACCAGAAACTTTTACAGATCTGCCGCCAGCTGTCTGAAATTTAATAGCTGGTAGTGGTGGTGGTTTTCTATCCTTGATTTCACCTCCAGAATGAAACTTAGAGCTTGAATTTGGTTCTTGAAACCCTAAACTAGTTCCAGCATTTGCAATTCTTGATTGTTCAAGGTCTTTGGAAGCATTATTAAGAACAGAATTTTCTTCCAATCCTAACAGTTTTCTGGCTTTAATGAGACCTGTAGAACATATGTTTACAGCTTTTCCTGACCCTGTTGTGAACATGGAGTTGGTTCCATTATCTGGATTAACTGTGCAATCTGTCATATTAAAACAATATGTATTACAAAAATAAAAAATATAAGTGCATATATTATTAGAATGGCAGATCACCAGTGTCAAATATGTAAGGGTGTAAATGCATAAGCATAACTGAATTACTGAAATGAAACATCTGGGGTAGTTATTATGCTTCTTTAAGCATGCGTTTGGTACATTTTCTTCAGTATACGATCAATAAGCCAAACTTTAGTGCAAAGTTATCAAATGCGCTAGGTCCATTCAAGCCACATAGGCCTCACCTGGGGCTTAGGCGCAAGGCACAAAAAAATGAAAGCCTACGGAAAAAAAAAGGCCACTTAAATAAAAAAAAAATGCAATATATTATGTACTAGAAAAATATCATTCTTCATATAAAATAAACAAAAGCTGTTATAAACAGTTAATATCATTCAATTAGAACATAAAGTTCTAAAAGAGTCAAGATTCAAATGTAATTTCAAAACTTGAATAACAAAATGTTCAAAATAAAGTACCAAAATGTTCAAAACATGAAAACCAAAAGCTCAAAAATTAATAAATGGTAAAGGTTCAAATGATCATTGTTCTTGATCTGTTATCAATTCCAATAGTGGTGTTGTCAACTTCTAGAAGCGAGGGCCTAGGAACTAGAAGCGCATACATTGGGCCTCGCCTGGAAAATGGGCATATGTGCAAGAATTGAGGGCTTTTAATAACTATGCTTTAGTGATTGCTATTTTTTCTGATGCAGACAGATTACAAGTCTAGTCAACGAGGACCGAGCCGGGCACAGACTCACAAGTCATTGACTGTATTTATGAGTTGCACTGCCACTACCAAGTCAGCTCGTTTGAATGTTATTGCTCATATGAGTGAGTAAAAAGAAAGAATTCCGGCATAGCGTTTGGTGCTACTTTTGACCTATGAGCGTCATTTTTTAGTACTTTTGAACTTTTAGTACTAACCAGGTGCTCTTAATTGCTAATTACAACTTTTTATATTATATTTGTGGAATAGTAATAATTTTCAAAGAGAAGTGAGTACCTGAAAAACCCTCATCATCTAGGTCTCCAAGAATAGAACGTGCCTTTTCAATAGAAGACTTTCTTGCTGCAACCAATTTCCCTGATCCAGTTTGAAATGTCAAAGGAGGCTCAACTATATCATTGTTATCTTCACGTACCTTAAAGCACCCTGTTTCGGGAAAAAAAAAACAAGATTCCACCGATCAGTATGTTGTTATGAACATTCATGATTAGCGAAAAATAATTCTATTTTGTTTGAACTTAAAACACTTTACAGTCTGATTATACCTTACCTGACCCCACAAGAACTATTGATACTACTTTTGAACTATGAGCATTTGTATGAATCTTTAGTACTTTTGAACTTTTGGTTTTCAACTTTTGTTTGAACTTAAAACACTTTAGTTACTACAGTCTGATTATACCTTAACTGACCCCACAAGAACTATTGGTACTACTTTTGAACTATGAGCATTTGTATGAATCTTTAGTACTTTTGAACTTTTGGTATTCAACTTTTGGAACTACACTACTAGTTTTGAACTATTGGTATTACCTAAATGATCTTAGTTTTTAATTATAATAGCTTTTTTTTAATTATATTCATGGAATAGTATTAACTTTCAAAGAAAGTGATGCATTACCTGAAAAATTCTCATCGTCTAGGTCTCCAAGAATAGAGAATGCCTTTTCGATAGAAGACTTTCTTGCTGCAACCAGTTTCCCAGATCCAGTTTGATATGTCAAAGGAGTCTCAACTTTATCATTGTTACCTTCAAATACCTTAAAGCATCCTGTTTTAGAAAAAAAAAAAAAAACAAGACTCCAACAATCAGTATGCTGTTATAAGCATTCATGATTAGCAAACAATAACTCTATTTTGTTTGAAATTAACACACTTTAGTTAGCTCAATCTGATTACACCTTCAACAAACCACACAGGTAGCAATATAATAGTACTTGGATCTCATTTTAATTTGTATGTAGTAAGACATATATAATATATCCAAGTTTATACGTACCAACTGAAGCAATAATATATATTTTTGTAATGTTCATGCCAGTCAGAAGTATGTATATTCAAAACTTCAATGTCATCTCCATTAAAAAAGCTTTCATATAAACAATAGTATTCTTTAAACCCAATTTCTACTGTTTTTAAACCAAGACCTCTTGAACCGAGGCAACATATATAGCTTGTTTTTCCTACTCAACGCTATAGATGCTATTATCTGTTAAATTGATATAAGTCCAGCAACATATGAGGGGAGAAATGCATAATAATGAATCAGATATACATATTCAATATATACTTTGGTCTCACACAGTGAGTTTTATTATATGATAACACACCATAACCATAATGCCACTTTATCTCTCTTTATTGGATGGTTAGCAATCAACAAGTATGAAAACTACATTGTTAAAGCAATTCACATATCAACTTTAATCTAATTCTAAACATTATAAAATAAGTAAACGCTAGACCTGTTTCTACAAAGGCATCATCATCATCATCTTGACCTCCAAACATAGATAGTGCTTTAGCCATGGAAGACTGCTTTATAGAAACGTGTTTCCCTGATCCAGTCCTAAATATAAAAGGCGTGCCAACTTCTTTCGAATTATCGTCTACCTTCAAATACTCTGCTTCAAAACAAGTATACACCATCATTCAATATTAAAAAATCATAAAATGAACAACCCTTACTAAGATCATAAGCAAACCTGTATCTGCATTAGCACCAATGTCTTGATTTCCAAGTGTACATGATGCTTTTGCTAAAGAAGACTGCTTCACAATAACCGGTTTCCCCAGTCCAGTCCTGAATGTTAGTGGAGTCTCAATTTTAGCACCTTGATCCTCGTATAGGTTAGCATATCCTGCAACTGAAACAAACAATACTTCAAGCATCAACTGTCAAAACCCTACTATCTATGTCCATTCCATTATTTTACACAACTTGAACTCAAACACACCAATTGACCTAATACATTATGTGTTTATTCAGTTCCAACTTTCAAATGCATCAACTAGGTGTTTCGCGATCATCATACTCGTACAAAAATGTTACAAATTAAGCTCTCTCAAATGCAAACCTGTATCAGCATTGGCTCCAATGTCCTTATTTCCAACTATACACGATGCTTTCACTAAAGAAGACGGCTTCACAACAGCCAGTTTCCCCAATCTAAATGCTGGAGTAGTCTCAATTTTAACACCATGATCCTTATATAGGTTTAGATGTCCTGCTTTGAAAACAAGCAATACTTCAAGTGTCAAAACACTAATATCTATGTTTATTCCATTGTTTTACACCATTAACTACACAACTTGAACCCAAACACACCAATTGACTTAATATGTGTATGTGTTTATTCAGTTTCAACTTTCAAATGCCTCAATTAGGTGTAGGCCTGTAAACGACCGAACGTTCAATGAACTGTTCGTGAACCGTTTGGCAGGATGTTCGTTTATGTTTGTTTAGTAAATAAACGAACAAACATGAACACAAAATTTGTCTTCGTTTAATTAAGCGAACGAGCATGAACACATGTTTTTTTCGTTCATTTATGTTCATGAACGTTAAATTATGTTCATTTATTTATGCCTGTTTACATATTAATAGAAAATAATTATTATATATTATATGGATGAGTCATCTACTTAATGGTTTCATAATTGTTCGTTTGTAGTTATTTAAGTGTGTTCATTTATGTTTGTTTGCGTTCGTTTACATCAGTTCATGTATGTTCATTTATGTTCGTATATCTTTTTTTAGTTATGTTCATTTATGCCCGTGAACTGTTCGTTTAGATTTTAAGCAAACAAACACGAACATGCCCACTCGTACAAAAATGTTACAAATAAAGCTCTCTCAAATGCAAACCTGTATCAGCACTAGCTCCAGTGTCTTGATTCCCAGCTATGCGCAACGCTTTCAGTAAGGAAGACGGCTGCACAACAACCGGTTTCCCCAATCCAATTCTAAATCCTGGAGAAGTCTCAACTTCAACGCCTTGATCCTCATATAGGTTTGCATAACCTGCTTCGAAAACAAGCAATTACTCCAACTGTCAAAACCCTAACATCTATATCCATTCCATTCCATTGTTTTACACATTTAACTACACAACTTGAACTCGATCACACCAATTGACAACTATGTGTGTGAATTGAGAATTAGGAAGATAATACCTTGACACAATAGATCGGCTATTGAAGGAAGATTGTGAGGAGACCTTGGGTTCTCAATTAGAGGTTGTTTCTGTGGTTCATTACGCTGCCACGTGTAATTGTTTCCAGCGTCGGAGAAGACTTGCCACGTAGACATTTATCGGCGAACGGCCTTGCCGGAGAAGACGTAGGTTTGGGATTGTTTTGAGCTGAAAATGGAGCGAGAATTTGCTCTCTCTTTTTTTTTCCAAAAGGCGGGATTTATGAAATTATCAATTGGTGAAGTGTCAAAATATCAAATGTGTCCCTCGCTTTTTAATTTTTTTAACATTACGGTTGTTTTTCACAAACATGTATCGGTTTATACTGTCTAGACGAATCTATACATTTTTAACTGAATTATTGTGTAGACTATTAGCATCACTCACACGACGAATAAGCAAATCTAATTTATCTACGTTACCAAATGCATCTTCATGATATACATAGTAAACCTTGAACAAGCATCGACAATAGCAAACTACTATGTTTGTTTTACATTCTACTACAGCCATCATTTTTATCAAGCAAAGTATGGCGTGTCACTTGTTGTGGAAAGTTGATATTGATTGGTATGGACCATTAGTTAAGTATGTCTTTCTAATTTCATCTCTTATTATAGGGTCTGATAAGAGGAAATTGGTTTTGTTTAAAGGAAACTGATAAGAAATCAATATTTCAATTTGTTTGGGTATGTTAGAAGAAAACGCTCAAGTTTTATTTTTTAAATGTATTTCATATTAATTCCCTGAACTTGAAAGTCAAATAATCAATCAACTATTCAATCTAAACATCAGGCAGTCAAATAAGCTAGCATTCAAGCAATCAATTAAACTTTCATTTTATCAATGACAAAAGCGATTAAAAAAATCTTTAAAACTAGAGTAGTTTGGGACTGTTTTTCGTGAAAAGTAGATATCCTTGATAGAGGACAGTCTTACAAAGAGAGGCGATAACAGACTTGAACGCAAGTTTGATTGTCGTATTTCCCTATCGACCCCCTACTGATTTCTATTTCGTATTTGTTTTTTTTTCAAGCTTTTGTATGGTTTTGTAACTGTTTTTACCATTTTTTTACTATTTTATTTTTATCCAGTTTAATATCCACCTTATGCTATTGTTGTTAGTAAGGATGGCAAATTCAGTATTGGTATTGGTACTGATTTGGTACCGAGTCGGTATTCAGTATCAAAGTTTTGAGTTTCGGTGTCGGTACGGTACAGATATCGATATTTTCCAAACTTTATATTCAATATCAGTACCAAGTATTTACGATTTTTGGGATCGGGATTTACAGTACCGGTATAGGATCATCCCTAGTTGTTAGGGCATCTCCAATGGGATGCTTGAAAGGGATGCTTGAAATCCCACGTGGAGTTAATTTTAAAATTCAAACCCATGAAAGCCTTATTGGAGGTGGCTGTCATTATCATAACGTATCGAAAAAACAAACTTTATTTAAAGCATTCATGTGAGCCCAACAAGACAATAACCACACTCATTATGGAAATGAGATGATAACTTTCAAGGGCACCTTTTAAAAAATAAAAAGTTGCTAAATTATTAATATATAAAAAACCTATAATAATCTATTATATGTATATACGGGTAGACACTTTCATTTACGTAATGAAGATGTTGTATGGAGATGGTTTTGTTGTTTTATCTTTGGTTATTATCCGTTTGTGTTTTAAAATACTGGGTGTTTTAAGTTTGATTTTAAAGTATATTTTTTTCTAGTAATTATATTTTTTTTTATTATTTAATAAATACGAAATATAAAATAACTAATTATAAAATATATATAAGTTGATATAGATTAAATAAAGAGAAAGATAGGTGATTGTTTTAACTTTTAAACACAAATGGATAATATAATTCACTAGATGAGGAGTAAAAAAGAGTTTTGCATGTGGCAGTTTGACTCCATACTCCATGTCGACGACGGCAAAAATGAAGAGTTTTGGGTACACCCCCCCCCCCCCCCCCCTCCCTTGACTATATATGTGGGGCGATAGAGTAGAGTGACATAGATTTGTTACTGGTTCAAATTAAAATAAAAATAACTCCTGAAATGTCAAAAATCCTGCCTTGCTACTCGATTAATAATTAATAATAACACAACCAGTCTCACACACCAGTTGACAGCTCCATCTAACAAAATGTCAGGCTCAGCCGGATCCGATTCTGCAGCGGCCTCCGGCGGCATGCCGGTGAAGGAATGCGAGGAGATGATCCAAGGGAGCCTTAGAAGTAAGTAATTTCCTATATATGTTTCTAGGGTTTATACGTTTCAATAATTGAACTGTTTAATCACATCCAGATCCAACGGTGAAGTTTCTACGGGAGCATTTGGAGAAAAGCGGTTGCAGTATTGCCCCCAATTTCATCAAGGCCGTCAACTGCGACCAGCGGATGAGTGGCGGCTATGTTCGCGGTGAAGGGGTACTAATTCATTCTTCATTAATCATGTTATACTCTTCTCGTTAGCTTAATTCATTATGCTTCGGTTTTACCCAAAGTACCAAATGCTAATGCTTGATAAATGACAGTTTATTACTCGTCGTTAGGTTAAATTAATACAAACCAACACGAACATGCTGTTCCTTCATTTAACTTTAAAAGAGCACCAACACTTAATCGAACAAATATTTGTGCCCGTGTTCCTTCGTTTAAAATCTAAATGAACACTTCACGAACATAACTGACATAAATGAACACAAACGAACAAAGGGAACATGTGTTCATGTTTGTTCGTTTAATTAAATGAACACAAATTTTATGTTCATGTTCGTGGAGAAGGGGCAATTTTTAATAAATCATAATTGATTACTTTCGTTTAATAAGTGAACGAACATGAACAAGGAATTTCGTTCGATTGGCTAAATGAATGAACACGAATAGAGGCCATGTTAGTTCAATTGTGTTCGTGAACGTTCGCTAATGTTTGTTTGCTTATGTTTGTTCATTAAAAGCTTATTATTGACTTTTTCTAATCTTATCATATAGATGCAAGCAAAATTATTATTAGCTATATAGCACAAATGGTTTATGAGTATTATGTGATTAGTTTATGTGCGTATTAACATATTCATGAATATGAATGCTAGAAAAAAACACCAACAAATACTTGGTAGCTGGATCGGACCGAACCGAACAGTTGACACTGACTATTCTCGGTTAGCTAAATCAAATAAAACATTGTTTCTGTTCTTTTGTGTTGTGAACCGTTCACGAACAAGTGCATTTCCTTGATGAACGAACATGAACAAGAAATTTCGTTTGGTTTGGTGTTCGTGAACCGTTCGCTTGTCCCGTAAAAGCTTAATGGACGAACATAAACTAGCCTTCTTCGGCTCGTTTGCAGCCCTTAACTTGACAATCATTCATTTGATAATTTCTATCTTCCTATATGCTCATGTTGATTTCAATTCTTTCAATCTTTGAATGTTGTTTAAATGTTGTAGATTGTAGTATGCAGTAATCATTTGACCATTCAAGATGAGGTGACTCAAGTGGTTATCCATGAGTTGATCCATGCATTTGATGATTGTCGAGCTGCAAATTTGGACTGGACTAATTGTGCTCATCATGCATGTAGCGAGGTCTGAATTCTTATCTGCCTTTTTATATTCTCTCTTAATTTGTGCATTTAAGATCTTGATCTTCAAATGGCCTTGGATTTTTGTTGTTTATATCTGAATAGATCCGTGCTGGCCATCTTAGTGGTGATTGCTATTATAAGAGGGAACTGTTGCGAGGTTTTGTCAAAATAAGAGGCCATGAACAAGTAAGTTTGTTTGCTTTAAACACACAATAATTATAATAGTAATCAGTTTTTATCTTTTTAAGTTCTTACTATGTGTGTTTTTTTTCTTTATGAAGGACTGTGTGAGAAGGAGAGTAATGAAGTTATTGGCAGCTAATCCTTACTGTTCAAAAGCAGCAGCTAAAGATGCAATGGAAGCCGTTTGGGACACGTGTTATAATGATACAAAACCATTTGACCGAGCTCCTTAATGATATAACTCTACGCTTTTAAGTGCGATATTTATCAGTGATTTGGTTCGTTAATTCCCCATTTTTGTTCAAAACAAATTAGTTTAGAAGTAGACTAAAGCATCAGCGCCCAAGTGGGTGTCAACTTACATCATGATATTCAAGTTTAATTCTTTTAGTCTGAACTTTGTATCTCTATAATGTCTGCAATTCTGCAGTAATAATTTTTCAACTTTAAGTATCATTATGACATTATTCCTATAGTTGCTGATTGTCTTTCAGGGTTTTGTTCAGGTGATAGCCTGTATGTGTTATTCTTGTATGCGGGCCCGTATTTTGTGTTATTTTAGTTTTCGTAAACCTTAATGCACTGCATTTTCAATTGGTCTGATTTGGCTAAGAAAAAACTAGTCGAGTGAGTTAAACAAAGTATATAAAGTTGTCTAGTTTGATGGAGAGTGTTTTCAAGATTGTCTTCACTTGTCTCTGCTCTCATTCATATCATTATTAATTTATTATCATGATATCTATGCTTCTACTTGCAACATGATTTATTTAAAGGTTTGGTCGGAATGGTGAATCCAACTCATGAAAGCTATGTGATAATTTTGACTCATTTACTTGTAATCAAGCCTAGTTATCTTTTATATTAGCATACATGGTTAGCAACAAAGAGAAAGGTTTAAAAGTATTCTTCATATAAGTTGGAAAATGCAACTTGAGTACCCGAGCTGACTTATCACGCATTTGATCTTAGCTTTACTAAGGTGTGTTTGGGATTCCTTCACTCATTTGATCTTAGCTTTACTAATGTGTGTGTGTTGGGATTCCTTATTTAAGTCCAAAAGGACTTCTTGTAAAAAGGACTTATAGCATATGACTTTTCAAAAAGAAGTTTTCAAGAAAGTGTTTGGATTAACTTATAAGCAATAAGTCAAGCACGGTTTGGAATGGACTACACATTGTGTTTTATAATCAAAGAGAGGATAGCCAGGGGTGTGGTTGATAGCTGCAGGGTTAAATTGATGGTGGTAGAGATGTAGGTGAGAGCGCATGTGTGAAATTGGTGTTAAATTGATGGTGGTAGAGGTGTAGTTGAGAGCTGCATGTGTTAAATTGATGGTTGAAGGGATGTAGTTGAGACCTGCAATGCTTAATAGGTGGTGGCAAGGATGTATATTTGAGAGCTGAAAGGGTTTTCTTGGTGGTGAAATAGTTGAGAACGGTGTTATCAAACCCAAAAGTTCATAAAGTTAAAATTTTTCTAAACTTTTAAAAAAACTAAAATCCATAAAAACTTATAGTTTACCAAACATCTTTTAAACTATTAACCTCGTTCTAAAAGTTAATAAAGCCGGTTCAATGAGAAGTTCCTTGATCTTATCAATGAAATTGAAGGGTGTCCGCCACGTCAAGTTTTCATCGCCAAACCATATTAAACCCCCGACACAAGCCTTCATCATCTTCCTTCTTCGTTTGCTACTTACTGTTAGGGTAATCAATCAATCAATCAATATAATAATACAATGTCGTACGATTACCTTTACAAATACATAATCATCGGCGATACAGGTACTATTATTATGCATCTCTTCTTTTACTCTAATCATCATTATGAGTAAACCCTAACACATTTACGTCCACTTTCCACGTTAACAAACCTAATTCCAAATCAAACCGATCTAAGTACTGATTACTGGTTATTGTCTACTCAGGCGTAGGCAAATCTTGTTTGTTGTTGCAATTCACCGACAAGAGGTTTCAACCGGTTCATGATTTGACCATCGGAGTCGAATTCGGTGCTCGTATGGTCTCCATTGATGGCAGGCCTGTCAAGCTTCAGATTTGGGACACTGTAAGTCTTTTAGGCCACCGATTCGGTTGCTCCATGTTGCTAGCACTATTTTTGCTGTGAATTTGTCTATGCGGAAAAATTATTATTTGAGATATCGGTAATTTTAATATCATGCAGAATTTGTATGTATACCAATTGAACACTTAACAATTCAGTATACTCTCCTACCATTATCAAAGCAACCTTTTGTAACTTACAAAGTACTAACAATTGTAGCAAGTAGGAACTGATTAAGACTTCAAACACTGATATCGGAGAATCGCTGATATTATCGGTACCGATATTCTGCTAGAGGTCCGATAACCGCTATAGCACCGATATTGACTGAATAGGAATTTGTTGATTAATATTGATGAGGATTAATGATTTAGTGCAAAATAGTGGTGATGATTGTTTTTGTTTTTTGATGATATCTAGGGTTTTGATTTTGAACTGTGTTACTTTGTAAGTAGCCCTAGTACCTTGTTATAAGTTATAATACTATTTCATTGTTGTTGTCATAGAATATTACTTTTAGCCTGCAATATGTTCTTTAATTACTGTGAAAGTTTGTGGTTCTGTTTGAGAATGCTGAACATAAGCATATAGAGTGTTGATCTGATTCTAGGATCATAGACTTTATAGTAACAGTTGATTTAACAAAACTAAGAGAAAGGTGACTAGATGATATTGGTTATTTTAAAGAATGACCAAGGGTGATAACGTACCCGATGATTCAAGATAATATTAGCCGATAAGGTTAAGTTGAAGTAAAGTAAAATATAGGACATGTATGAAGAAAGTTGAGTGTGTTGGTTCTTTCTTGATAGCAGGAAGTTGGACTACAAATATAAGACATGAATGAAGAAAGTTGAATGCTGAGTTTGTATGATAATCTGATAAGATAACCTAGTCAACCACTATTCATCTTGAGGCTTGAGCTAAGTGCTTATGTTAATTAAAAGAATATCTATATCGTAACTGACTATGCCTTATATCCATCAGTGGTTCGATGCCCTTGAACGTTAGAAACTGTAAATGTAAGTGCATTCGTGATTTGTGTCAGAACGTTTGGTGATATTAGTAATTTTCTACTGTATTATGTAGGATGCTATAGCTAGCCGATGGTTGGCTATGTTTGAATCAAGTGGAAAACAGAGAAAAGAAATTGATGAAATTAAAAAAAAAAAAAGACACAGAAAAGTGAAGATATGACAAATGATAAAAATGGAAAATGTATTGCAAAAAGTGACAGAAGGTCAACAATGAAAAAAACTATTAATAGAATATTATATAATAGTGGTTGAAAAGGGTTAAGAAATATGAAGTTTGATTCTATACTTGATTGTTGGATCAAATAGAAGAATAGAAGTGTTCATGTATCACTTGTTTCTGATGTGATTTATTTTAAATCTTCGACCAAAAGATATTGTTGTATTTACTTACAGAATGCATGATTGTTACATCCTTTGTTTTTATTAACTGTTAGGCTGGGCAAGAATCATTTAGATCAATCACCAGGTCATATTACAGAGGAGCAGCTGGGGCACTTCTGGTTTATGACATTACTAGGTACATATAACTATCATGCGTAATCTTTATTAGGATATCATTCATGATCTATAACGAGTGTTGTTTGACTGTGGTCGACTCTCTTAGGAGAGAAACATTCAACCATCTAGCTGGATGGCTTGAAGATGCACGCCAGCACGCCAATCCCAACATGACAATCATGCTTGTCGGGAATAAAAGTGATCTTTCTCACCGAAGGGCTGTCAGCAAAGAGGAAGGAGAACAGTTTGCAAAGGAAAACGGGCTTTTGTTTCTAGAAGCATCTGCAAGAACATCACAAAACGTTGAAGAGGTACTGAAAGCAAATATATGAGTTGGGCTGGTTTGGTAACTACTAGGTTTGTAAACAAACTGAAGGAGCATGAACAGAGCATGTTCATGTTCATTCGTTTGTTTAACTTTAACCGGGCAAACGATTGAACAAACATGTAAATGAACAGGGTTTTCTTGTTCTTATTTGTTCGTCAAGAAGATAAACTTGTTCGCGCTTGTTTATGTTCATTCGTTAACAATTTAATGAACATAACTGAACAAAAATGAACAAACAGAGCTGAGCTAAAAACCTATTAAAAGTAATGCGAAGAACAATGGGTTGGGCCAAAAATGTTAATAAAATTAAACCAAGTTGTAATGGGCCAAAAAATAGTTAAATGAATATATTATTAACGAACGTCAACGGACAAACTTAAACAAACATAAGTGGATGAACATAAGCTAACAGACATAAACGAACATATGTGAACGAATGAGACATGTGTTCATGTTCATTCGTTTAACTAAATGAACAAAAGTTTTTATTCATCGTTGTTCGTTTATTGAATTAAAGGAACATAAACGAACTTCCCCCCAAACGGTTCACTGCATATTCGGTTCATTTACATGCCTGGTAACGAGTGTAATTGGGTCAGATTGAAACAGGCCATTTTTTTAGTATGGGTTTAAATATATCAGGATTCGGTCTATCCACAAAAACTTTCGTCCATTTTCTAAAATAATTTGTAAATAGTTAACTACTTTTGTTAAATCGTTTAATAAACGACTTGGGAAGTTGTCAAAATTTTCTGTTTTGTGATAGAAACAACCCAAATCAACCCATTTATAAAACGAATTGGATTATATACAGGCTTTTCTGAAGACGGCTGAGAAGATACTTCAGAAGATTCAGGAAGGTGTGTTTGATGTGTCCAATGAGGTAAACCTATGCACTATTCATTTTTCAGCTTGATTTTATATACTTTGGGTTAATGGGACCTTTTTATTAATTTAATTTGTTTTTGGGTGATATGAAACGATTAGTCATCTGGGATCAAGGTGGGATATGGGCGTCCTCAAGGCACAGGGGCAAGAGAGGGGACAGTTTCTCAGAGTGGCGGGTGTTGTGGTTGATTTTAGATCGTGTAATATATGTTATCGTTTCCAAATGCTGGAACATGTAATATACTAGTACAACTGGTTTCTTGCTATTGTGGATGGGCTCAGTTATGATGTGTGAATGACAGGAAAATGGTTTTCATGTGTACATAAGGTTTGCCAACCTACTAATCATATTTTGTGTTACCTTGAAAGACAATTGATAGCCCCCCTGTAAAACCTAGCTATCGCGGTTTTGTGATCATGTATGTGCTAACTGATAATATCCGCCATTGATATAAACAGACACTTTTGGTAAAAATGGTAACGAATTAAAACATTTGATTCAGTGTTGATTTTCCGTTAATGGTTATAACTGTAATAATTAAATTTGTTCGGTTTTCATTTCCGAACTGCTATTATTTCATCAAGGTTTGGAATCTTATTTATAACGAATTCAAGCCTTTATAAATCCAAAAACATAACTGATATTTGGTGATCATTTGTTTGTAAAGTCCAAGAGAGTTGTAACTTGTAAGCTTGAAAAGTCACAATGTTTACCTCATAAGTCAAACTACTGCTATTTCAAGAGGGGTATACATTAGCAACTTACAGGTAAGAATAATAAGATGAAAAAATTTATATCTCCATGTACAGGTACCATGACGGAAAAAAGAAACGACACTGAATCCAAAAATTCTATGGAGTTTCGCGTATTGTATCAAAAGCACAAACTTTAGAATGGCAACAAAGACTTTTATTACCACTTATTAGCAAAGCGGGAATTGTTTTGTGTCAATCATATGAGAAACAAAAAATATCAAAACTTCTGCCTAGAGTACAACAAAACCAAATACTTCAATAAACCACATAATCATTAACTTCTGTCTCCAAATTGTCCCAGAATCCATCCAAATCTTCCACGCAATTTGTCCATAGTACGCGCCACCACCAACAATCTTGGATCGTCTTCAGGTATCTCTCGATCCTAAATCGTGATTAAAAAAAACTCAATAACAATATAACTTTTGAAATTGTCAGCTACCATTTTGCCCATTAACAAACTACCCATCACCGAGATTAAAAGAATTGATTTGAGGCTCACCTTTAAGCCATTGTAATATGCTTGAACAGCAGGAAGAGATGGAACAAAATTACGCGCTTGCATTAGATCCCATACCATATTAGCGATCGTGTATCCACCAGTCTGCAAACAAAGAATTAAATTTAATAAAGGAATAATTTTAACACTTAACAATAGATTAAAAAAAGTTGCAAAGAAAAAATTAAAAAATAAAAATTTTGAAGCCTGCTTACCTTTTCACCAGAAGCTTTAAGGAGGAGGGCATTGCCTGTTGAGGGAACAGGTTAAAACGCCTATCACTCATCTCTTTCTGAATCAACAAAATAGACAGCAATTACATATTAAACAATTATACACATACACACACGTGTGCGTGTGTGTGTCAGGATTATTTCAGAACTTCCAGATAATTTAATAACTCTTAAAAACCAATCATTTTACTTATTTATTTTATAAATTTAATATTATTTGAGGATACAGATACTTTTGTCATTTATTATAATTAATTTGTGATTACATATAGTTCTTTAATTTCTTAAATTATTAGAAATTCTGAAGTAATCCTGATATATAACACACACACACACATATACAAGGAGAGGTTCATTACAAAACACTAAATATATGCGAGAAAAAAAAACCTAAATCATTTAATTTTTCTATTAATGGTTCATATACTTTAAAATTTTCACTTCTTACATACAAATATCTATGCTATGTACACAAAAAACCACAAAATTAAGTTTTAATGTTTTTCTGATTTTTAAATGTTTACCTATGCATGTGTAGGTTTTATAAATATACAAAACTTGTTCAAATTTTTTTTTTTGATTTTGGAATACATAAATAAAAATTGCAATTCAACCATTTTCTTGTATTTTAAAAGCTTTTAAGTTGAACAAATGGTTCTTCTTTCTGTTCTTGCAGAAAACTGCGTTCTGCCTAGAACTCTCGCCTTTAAATGTATGTATGAATGTGTATAGATAGATGAACAGATATTTTTTGAAAGGAGATAGATGGATAGATATATGGTGCCACATCAATAGTAGCTTACCAGTTTTTCTAGAGCTATTTCCATACCCTTGGGAGTGTAACCAGTCATTGCTCCCTCTATAAGCATCTACGGTAGAAAGTACTCGATTGGTTAAAAATAGCAGCAAAACAATCGTATTTGTTGTTTACACGTCACTAAATAACATTATCCCAAACTTACAGTATATAGCTCTGGCATAGGTGGGCTGTTAGAGCTCATGTAATCTTCAAATACTTTAAGCCCGCGATCAATATCTCCAGAATTTAAGTAACACCTAAATTTAATTACAACGGAAAATCAATTAAGCAGTTCAGGTAAGAGACGAAAGTAATTAAGCAGATTCTTTCTGTTACTTATTACCTCATAATTTGCAACAATATGAAGACATCAGGACTCTTATTCTCTTTTTTTAGCATCTCCTGAAGGTATCCACCGCCTGCAACATTAAACATGGCAAAAAGATTAATAGTCACAACGTAGCAATCAACGATCATAACAAATTTAAGTTTTTTTTACAGTACCTGAACATCTTTAAGGTCAGCACAAGCGTGAAAAGCAACATGATATACTGTGAAGAACCTTTGCACAAAACCACCCCTTCTGTTAACATAATTAGCAGTCGGGATATTATACAACTCTTCCTCAGTAATGCCCATCATGACATTTTCAGCACTGTCCCTTGTTTGTTCTATTGAAGACCACCCTTTTGACTGCTCAACAAGCTCCAGAATCTTTTCAAACAAATGAAAAACTCAACTTTATTGAATAGTACATTTTAAACACACGAAATATAGTAAGATTAGTCTCTTTAACTTTACCTTGGCAGATGTGTCATTAGCAAATGGTGTCTTGTTTTTATGTGCAGCTATGAGCCCCGCATAGCAAAACTTGTTTAAACCAAGACCGGCGTCATGTCACGAATAATCGCGTATCTGAAATGACACCAGTTATTAACTAACCGAATTAGCAACAACGGGAACAAAACTTTGAGTAAACACTGAAATGCATACACTTGATCTACTCGACCAGAAGCTGCAAATGCATTAATCAAACAGATGAATGTCTGTCCATTAGGCTTTACATCAAGCTTCTTCATTTCTTCAAAAATCTTTACTCACAAGAACAACAAAACGATTAATAGTTCATAATAACATCATATGCTATTGCCTATCAAGGTATAATAAAGATACAGGGAAAATATACCCGTGTTGCTTCAGCAGAGTTCTTACACTTCCCACATGTTGAGATCATGAAGTTGTACAAAACAACCTATAACAGCTTAACAGATATGAGCAATATAGATGAAAACTAAATAACCTAAAGCCCAAAAGATGAGTCACAAACTATGTAAAAAAATCAAGTAATTTAAAAGAATTTAATAAATATGTAACTCAAATATTTTAGCCCAAATGTATAACAATCATTTAGTTATTAATTGTCAAAATGATTTACAACCAAATTCATATTTTGGGCCGATTTTTTTATTTCATACCAAAATTGTCAAGCTCAAATGGCAAAACCGAAAAGACCGAAACTAAATCGAATCAAGCTGAGAAAACTGAAACTGAACTATTTTCAAAAAATTAAAAACCCAAGTTTCAGTTTTTGGTTTGGTTTTAGCCCAAAACCAACCCAAACAGAACCCCTACATGTTCCATTAATAAGACTTTAATAAATATGTAGCTCAAATATTTTATCCCAGATGTAAAATAATCACTTAGTTATTAATTATCAAAATGATTTAGACCCAAATTCATAACTTTAAGCCAATTTTATTTTTTTTCAAACTCAAATGGCAAAACCAGAAAGACCGAGACCGAACGCTTTTCAAAACTTTTATAAACCAAAGTTCCAGTTTTCAGTTCGGTTTTATTTATCATCCCAAAAGCGACCGAAACCGAAGCATGATATGCAAGCTTACATCGGGAATGAGACCCATGGACTTCATCTGATCACGAAAGAAGAAACAGTCCTGCAAGCGGACGGCTTTCATAGTACCAGCAATCAATGCCCGAAAGGTATCTGAAGAAACACTAATGGACCCCGGGCAGATTACGGATAACCTGGGGGTTAAGTAGATGTTTCCCACGAGGGTTAGGTCCGGCAAAGATGGTTCTTCTGATAACCTGCAAAACAGACACCGTGAGCTCATCACTGAGAAGGGGGGGGTACCTTCTTGTGACCACCCTCCGGCGTGAGAATCAGACTAGATTGCTCTTGAATATAAGTGTATATTAAGAGATTGCTAGAGCAGATATCAGGTAATATATCAATATATGAGATAAGATATAAGATACAAGATGTCAGATAATACCATTCCAATGTGTTGGAGTATTTACAGCCGAAGGTAGATTTCCAAGCAGGTACAGCCGGCTGAATAGTGTTCCTGTTCTGCCAACTGTGGGCTACGCACATGCCATGCTGGTGGTTGGTGGGTAGGCAGCTGCTGATAGTGACCAGGCCGGCTGTGTACTATTCCTGTTCCACCAACTGCAGGCTATGCACGTCCTCCGACAGGTTGGTGAGTAGGCAGCGGCTAATAGTGACATACAGTACAAGAGCATGCTGCTCGTCATACTGTTGTCAGTGAGCTGTCGTATCTTTGGTCAGATCTTTTGTCCATACCTCGTCTGGTACAGTACAAAAGATCCTCCAGTATCGTACGGACTGGCTCATTTGTGCGGGAGTGTTCCCGGCTTGCTCATCTCCTCTTCAGGTGACATTACTGAATTATTTAAGAGTTAAGTGCCTTGTGCGTGTAGCCTTGCTTCTCAGGTGGCTTTCCCTGATGGCTTGTATCCGCAGCTGCGGGAACAGGCGGAGTACTTCACCATTGGGAGGCTTTTCCTGCGGGAACAGCTTGCGTACTGCGCGTAAGGACGTCACGTCTCAGAGCATGGTGGGTTCTGCGGGCCCAGTTGGTTTCTGCGCAGACGTCCCTCTTCTAGGGGTTGCGAGTTTAGCCTTTGCGCAGACGTCCCTGTTGGGGGTGAGTCTTGCGGGTTCAACTGCGCAGACGTCCTTTGAGGTGAGTCTTGCGGGTCCAACTGGGCCCGGCTCGAGGCCCGTTCCAAGGCTGCCCAAGCTGTTAACGAACAGCTTCGGCTGGCTAAGGAAACTGCACGGAACGCAACTGAGAGGGCCACCAAGGCTGAAGCTGTTGCCGAGCCTCTACGCATTGAGAATGAGGAGCTTAAAGCCAAGCTAGAGAGGCTCCAGCAGACTCATGATGCCTTGGCTATGGAAGACGCCAAGAAGCTCCAAGAGATCTTGGACCAGAGGGGCGTGCTTGACCATACTGAGCGGAAGCTAAAGGGCGTTGAAGAGGCTGCTGCTAAGGAAGTGTTGCTCGCCAACCTTACCAAAAGTGAAGCCGAACGCGCCCGTAACCAAGCTCAAGCTGCCCTCCAGGAGGCTCTGGTTACCAAGGAATGGCTTCTTCGAGAAGCGTTGTCGCAGGTAAGCTTAACTTCATAATGTCTTTACGCTTTTCTTTGTACTTAGAAAAAGTTTGACACATTTTCTTTTTGTAGGTTGTGCATCGGGTCTTCACGGATACATCTTATGACGATGCTATGAGCGCAGCCCTCAACGCTTCTCATGAGGATGGGGAGAAGGCCGGCTTCTTGCTTGGTCTAGGGTTCGTTGAGAAGGGCATCCCGCCTTCCAACTTCCCTTTATATGATGTAGATACCGAAGCTGTATATGACCAAGCAGTGAGCCAGTATGCCACCTTCCCGCATCCGGTGGTGGAGAAGGTGAACGAAGTTGCTGCTGCTGATGATGGGCTAACCATTCTTAAGACCTTCCTTGAACCGCCACAGCCAACTGATGGTGCGGGTACAAGTGGGTTTGGGGGGAGTGGTCCTGAAGCTTGAACGTTAAGATCCCTTCCCACTGTTAGGATAGGTTTACATTGTATAGATTTATATTCTTGTAGGCGGGTAGATACCCGGCCATTCTTGTAATACTTGGATTATAAAGGAATATAAATCATTGTGCGGGTAGGACCGCTACTTTCACTGGATGACTTGCTTTGTAGACGTTGACTTGCTCATGCATATTATAGCTTAATTTGGCACTTGTTTTGCCGCATAAACAATATATGATTCGCTCGTGCATACTTTAGTTTAACTTAGCAATTTTCCAAGTGTTTTGAATAAGTTAACCTTTGAACGTGGTAGATAATAGGTTGAAGTTTTGCTTCCTCCTTCGTGATTGTGCGGGTAAGACCGTCACTTGCACTTAGTAGGATGGCTAAACTTTACCTATATCTGACCTGCGTGGAGGTTTTCCTCATCTTTTCGTTAGAAATTTTCTAAGTGTTTGGAATAAGTTAACCTTTGAACGTGGTAGATAATAGGTTGAAGTTTTGCTTCCTCCTTCGTGATTGTGCGGGTAAGACCGTCACTTGCACTTAGTAGGATGGCTAAACTTCACCTATATCTGACCTGCGTGGAGGTTTTCCGCATCCTTCCGTTAGAAATTTTCTAAGTATTTTGAATAAGTTAACCGTTCGACGCGCGGTTGTCAATAGGTTAGTTGGGTTTCCTCTATCATGATTTGTGCGGGTAGGACCGGCACTTTCATTTAGTGGGATGACCCAACTTTACCTATAACTGACCTGCGTGAAGGTTGGCCGTTTTTTGTGTTTATGCGGGTTTTGCCGCCTTCCATACGCAACGACCTACTTCCCCACTTATGTATGCGGTGAAGACCGGCATTTCAGTATGGAAAGTTTACAAGTATAAATGTAAGATCATCAGCGTCAATGTGATAAGGAGAATCATTTCCATTAGAAGTGGCTCTGGGCCTTTTCTTTTACAAGTTTGGAATTGATCTACATGCAGACTGTGTAATTGAGCTCCCTTCCATGTTCTTGGGAGTGTCATCGAGCCTTTCGAGCCGATATGCACTTGGTTCAGAATCTCGTTGTTTACGCAGTATGTAGTCTCCGACATTGAAGCTGCAGTTATATTTGTGTTTTCCCCAACTGGGGTTCTACACGTATTAGCCTGCTCAGCGTTCATTACGCCACGAGGTGCGTGAGCGTCCCATCTCTGACAAATGCTTTGAAGATGTCTTTCAAGTCTACGCATTCCTCGGTGTTGTGGCCTCTTGTCCTGTGGAAGTCACAGAATTTGCTCTGATCAGTGTTGTGACGCTCTCGGATTATTGGAGCCTTTGGCCATGGGAGTCTCTCAGTGTCGAATATCTCGGTGACGCTTTTGGTGAGTGGCGTCCATCTGGAGTTCCGGTTTGACGGCATGTTATCCTTTCCGCCTAACCGAGGGTGCGAGCCGGATGAGGTGTCAAAGTTTACCCTTGACTGCCAAATGCCTAGCTTCCTCTTTTTGTTTAGTCTGGCGGTAAGGACATTGTTTTCTCTTGTTTTCTGGGTGTAGAGGTTTGTGCTTTGGGGAAGATCTCTACCCAGTTGCTTTTCCGTTTCCGCGAAGCGTTTAGCTGCTGTCATGATGGCATCCCATGTGGATGGCATGCCATCTTTACCCATTAAGGTGCGGATGAGCTCTGGGTCCTTCGCGCCCTGGATGAAAGCAGCGCGAACAAGATCTTCGCTAATCCTGCCCAGACTTAGCTTCTTTGAATTGAAGCGCGTGATGAAGTCTAGTAAAGACTCATCTTCCTCTCGGATGCAGTTGAGGATTGTCCATTGTTCTTCAGTGTACTTCCTTTGTTAACTGAAGTGTTGGCTGAACTTCTGTTGGAAGTCTGTCCAATCGTAGATGTGGTGGACCGGTAAACGGTCAAACCACGCTCTGGCTGCTCCAACCAGCGTCATCTGGAACATATAACACCACGTGGGTTCCGTCCAGTTGCTGACGGTTGCCCCCGTTATGAATCTGTTCAAATGATCGTATGGGTCGGATATACCATCATAAGTGCCGATGTTGGGCATCTGCTTGGCACTCTTCGGGGCGATTGCTTCCGCAATGTCCCTTGCAAACTTGGACGTTCCCGCATTTGCAACAGTTGGTCTAAACGCTTTGGAGAAGTCACGTGGGTTTCTACCCGCGTTTTTTGGTTTGAAAGTTTCTCCAAAATTCCTTCTCGGTTGGAAGTCCGTTTCCTTACGCTTCCCTTTCGCCCTATGGCGAGGGTTTGCGTCGGTGTCGGATTCCTCCGAATCATCGTCCAAGTACTCGCGCTCATTGCTCATGATGAGCTGTTGAGTGCTTCCGAATTCGTCAGCCTGTTGGAGTGAACGTAAGCGTTCATCCAACTCAACTTGGAATTCCTTTTGACGTGCTTCCGCCCACGCTTTAACTTGATCAAGTGTTTGGTGGGGGAACCTCGTCTGTCGTCTTTCCGCTTGGGTATCAATGAATCCCAGGGGATGATTGTTTACTGCACTTGCCCCGGCTCGAGTGACCGGGGTAGTGTTTGTAAAATTTACTGCACTTGCCCCGGCTTGGGTAACCGGGGTAGTGTTCGTAAAACGTGTGTATTCTCCGGTGTTCCCCCCAGTAGCTGGGGTTGTGGTTACCGGGGTTTCTTGGTTACTCCCTGGCCTGGGGACCGGAGTAACGTTAACCATCTTTCCAGAAGTTTTGAAAAAACTGAAAAAGAATAAGTTGTAGCTTTTATGCACGGATGGCGCCAATGAAGAAACACTAATGGACCCCGGGCAGATTACGGATAACCTGGGGGTTAAGTAGATGTTTCCCACGAGGGTTAGGTCCGGCAAAGATGGTTCTTCTGATAACCTGCAAAACAGACACCGTGAGCTCGTCACTGAGAAGGGGGGGGGGTACCTCCTTGTGACCACCCTCCGGCGTGAGAATCAGACTAGATTGCTCTTGAATATAAGTGTATATTAAGAGATTGCTAGAGCAGATATAAGGTAATATATCAATATATGAGATAAGATATAAGATACAAGATGTCAGATAATACCATTCCAATGTGTTGGAGTATTTATAGCCGAATGTAGGTTTCCAAGCAGGTACAGCCGGCTGAATAGTGTTCCTGTTCTGCCAACTGTGGACTACGCACATGCCATGCTGGTGGTTGGTGGGTAGGCAGCGGCTGATAGTGACCAGGCCGGCTGTGTACTATTCCTGTTCCACCAACTGCAGGCTATGCACGTCCTCCGACAGGTTGGTGAGTAGGCAGCGACTAATAGTGACATACAGTACAAGAGCATGCTGCTCGTCATACTGTTGTCAGTGAGCTGTCGTATCTTTGGTCAGATCTTTTGTCCATACCTCGTCAGGTACAGTACAAAAGATCCTCCAGTATCGTACGGACTGGCTCATTTGTGCGGGAGTGTTCCCGGCTTGCTCATCTCCTCTTCAGGTGACATTACTGAATTATTTAAGAGTTAAGTGCCTTGTGCGTGTAGCCTTGCTGCGCAGGTGGCTTTCCCTGATGGCTTGTATCCGCAGCTGCGGGAACAGGCGGAGTACTTCACCATTGGGAGGCTTTTCCTGCGGGAACAGCTTGCGTACTGCGCGTAAGGACGTCACGTCTCAGAGCATGGTGGGTCCTGCGGGCCCAGTTGGTTTCTGCGCAGACGTCCCTCTTCTAGGGGTTGCGAGTTTAGCCTTTGCGCAGACGTCCCTGTTGGGGGTGAGTCTTGCGGGTTCAACTACGCAGACGTCCTTTGAGGTGAGTCTTGCGGGTCCAACTGGGCTCTGCTGGGACCTACCTCTTCAGTATCCTTTTCGGGCTTGACTCCATCGAGCATCATATCATCATACACATCTCTCAACAACCAATTCCTACATAATTAGGGTTTGCAATTACCAATTCCAATAATAATAATAATAATAATAATAATAATAAAAAGCGTATTAATTATACCTTCGTTGAGAGGTGATGGATCCGATAACAGTGTTGTATTCGGAGACATTGTTGGCGTAGTTTCTCTTGGCGTAATCTTCGGCGGAAGCCGTAAACCCACGACGGCCAATTGCTGCCAGCAGTGACTGCCGATTGGCTGATGAGAGAATGAAAATGAATGTATTGAATTAGTGTGATGAATATAAAAAATATAAGAAGTGAATAGAATAAAACCTACCGGAGGAGATTGAACGGAGGAGCTTCATAGGGGGGTTCTTGGGAGGTTTGGGAAACAAGAAGCTAAATCAGATGACGGGAAATTGTGTTATGACGATTGACAAAGTATATAATAATAATAACTATTTTTGGATTTTTAATATTTATATATGTATGTTTAGATTTTTATTTTTTTTGTTTCTTAAATAAGTTATTAATTTTTAATATGTCCATATTTTCATATAAAATATTTTATAAGATTAATTTTTAATATAATGAGATATTATAACCCGTTTAAGAGCTCTCTGGGTTTGCTGAGACCTTTACCCGTGAATTCGGGTCAAATGCGTGAGAAGCCTTCATTTACAAATAAAGCAATCTGATGGCTTGAGAGAATAGTTGTTTTACATTTTTCGTTTTTTAAGATTTAGTTTTTGGATTTTAATTTTATTTATTGTAAGAAAGTTAATAATATACTTAGGGTTTTATGATGAAAGGGTTTCATAAATAAATGATATATTATAACCCGTTTAAAAGCTGTCTAGATTTGGTGACTCATGACCCACTTATGTTTTTTGCTATAAAATTGTTTATTAATTATAAATAGATATTAAATTTTAGTATATCCCTATTTTATAGGATTTTCATATCAAATAATTAGTAAGATTAATTTTTAATTTAAGGAGATGTTATAACCCGTTTAAAAGTTATCTGGTTTTTGTAAGACCCATACCCATGAATTTGAGTTAAATCAATGAGAGGCCTCCATTTAAAAATCAAGCAATCTGGTGGCTTCCATAAAAGGAGGGAGCGACCACATCGCGACACGTAGGATTTTAGGGGTTTCGTTTATTTATTATAGGTAATAATAATAATGATGATATAAATGCTTAACATATCCTTAATGTTCGTATCTATTACTACTGGTGAGCATAAGCCGGATAAGATTCATGAAACCTAGCTGGATTAGACATGGTTAGTTACAATAAGGTCAGTTCTCAAGTTCTAAGCATAACATTAAACAGTTCGGGGTCGGGTCTAACTATTTTTTCTTTACATAAACCGGGTAAGACTCAATCAGACCTAGTTACTTACATAATACAAATTCGAGATGATGACATATGAGACAGATGTCACGTATTGATATTGCACTAATGAGTAGAACCATTTGTGACACCCCAACACAGTCATGAAGTTCTAATAGATGAGAAAAAATGGTCGTGAATTGTAGCATAATTATGTTATGCTTCTATGGGATGTCGTGCTATATTTTACTATAATTCATGCTTAGTTCGTTTTGATTGCATTAGAGATATCTGGGGTGATATGTGTAAGGAGTTGAGTTTTGATTTGTTACGTGTCGTAAGTATTTACAGGCTTGAATATCCATTATAATGTTCAAAGATTCACTTCTTCGATCACTTTTTTATACACCAAACTACTTGTTAAATCATGCATCAACAAGTGCCTTCAAAAGGCAAGACTCATATGAGGCTTGGTATGGAAACCCAACATTACACAATAACATTTGGATGCATTGCCTATGCACATGTGCCTATTGTTAGAAGTAAGTTGGATGATAAATCAGAAAAATGTGTTTGGGTTGTAGCTTAGTGGTAAGAAGCAAAGCTTCTTTGGTGGAGATCTAGGTTCAAACCTGAGCATGATGATATAATAAATAAGGTGTGTGTTTAGTTGTTCAAAAAAATGTGTGTTCAGATAATACAATGAGAATTCGAGGGCTGAAGAGGTAGGTCCCAGCAGAGCCCAGTTGGACCCGCAAGACTCACCTGGAAGAGGGACGTCTGCGCAGAAACCAACTGGATCCGCAGGACCAACCATGCTCAGAGACGTGACGTCCTTACGCGCAATACGCAAGCTGTTCCCGCAGGAAATGCCTCCCAATGGTGAAGGACTCCGCCTGTCCCCGCAGCCTCGGATACAAGCCATTAGGGAAGGCCACCCGCGCAGCAAGGCTACACGCACAAGGTACTTAGCTCTCAATCATTCAGTGTCACCTGAAGGAATGAGCGAAGCCGGGAACAATCCCGCACAAGGGCGGGAGGGGGAATACTCCCGCCCAAATAAGCCAGTCCGTACGATACGGGAAGATCTTCTGTACTGTACCTGACGAGGTATGGGAAAAGATCTGACTAAAGATACGACAGCTTATTGACAACAGTATGGCGAGCAGCATGCTCCTGTACTGTATGTCACTATTAGCCGCTGCCTACTCACCAACTCCTGTTATACCACGTGCGTAGCCGGCAGTTGGTGGAAAAGGAATAGTATACAGCAGGCCTGGTCACTATCAGCCACTGCCTACCCACCAACTACCAGCAGGGCACGTGCGTAGGCTACTGTTGGTGGAACAGGAATACTGTTGCAGCCGGCCACACCTCCTTGGAAACCTACCTTCGGCTATAAATACCACAAATGGTATGACCATCTTATCTTATCTTGTATCATCATATTATACCTGATATCTGCTCTAGCAATCTCTTGATATACATTTATATTTAAAGAGCAATCTAGTCTGATTCTCACGCCGGAGGGTGGTCACAAGGAGGAACCCCCCCCCCCCTTCTCAGTGACAAGCTCACGGTGTCTGTTTTGCAGGTTATCAGAAGAACCATCTTCTCTGGGTCTAACCCCTCGTGGGAAACATCTATCTAACCCCCAGGTTACCCGTAATCTGCCCGGGGTCCGGTTAGTGTTTCTTCATTGGCGCCATCCGTGCATAAAGCTAGAACTTTATTTTTCTCCAGTTTTTTCAAACTTCTACAAAGATGGTTAAAGAAACTCCGGTAACCACAACCCCAGCTACTGGGGGGAATACCGGCAACACAGTTTTTACAAACACTACCCCGGTTACCCAAGCCGGGGCAAGTGAAGTAAATTTTACGAACGCTATCCCAGTTACCCAAGCTGGGGCAAGTGCAGTAAATAATCGCTCACTGGGATTCACCGATACCCAGTTTGAGAAACGAAGACTCCCCCGCCAAACTCTCGATGAAGTTAAGGCATGGGCGGAGGCGCGACAAAAGGAATTCCAAGCTGAGTTGGACGAACGCTTGCGTTCCGTCCAACAGGCAGACGAATTCGAATACTTGGACGATGACTCGGAGGAATCCGACTCCGACGCGAACCCTCGCCATAGGGCGAAAGGGAAGCGTAAGGAAACGGACTCCCAACCGAGAAGGCATTTTGGAGAAGCCTTCAAACCAATAAACACAGGTGGAAGTCCACGTGACTTCTCCAAAGCATTCAGACCAAACGTTGCAAATGCGGGAACGTCCAAATTTGCAAGGGACATTGCGGAAGCAATCGCCCCAAAAAGTGCCAAACAAATGTCCAGCATAGGCACATATGATGGTATATCTGATCCAGACGATCATTTGAACAGATTCATAGTGGGGGCAACCGTCAGTAGTTGGACGGAACCTACGTGGTGTTACATGTTCCAAATGACGCTTGTGGGGGCTGCTAGAGCGTGGTTCGATCGTCTACCGGTCAACCACATCTACGACTGGGCAGACTTCCAACAGAAGTTTAGCCAACACTTCAGCCAGCAAAGAAAGTATACCGAGGAGCAATGGACAATCCTCAAATGCATTCGAGAGAAAGATGAATCTTTGTTAGACTTCATCACTCGCTTCAACTCGAAGAAGCTAAGTCTGGGTAACATTAGTGAAGATCTTGTTCGCGCTGCTTTCATCCAGGGCGCGAACGACCCAGAGCTCATCCGCACCTTAACGGGTAAAGATGGCATGCCATCCACATGGGATGCCATCATGACAGCAGCAAAACGCTTTGCGGAAACTGAGAAGCAACTGGGTAGAGATCTCCCACAGAGCACAAACCTCTACACCCAGAAGACAAGGGAAGACAACGTCCTTACCGCCCGATTAAACAAAAAGCGAAAGCTAGGCATTTGGCAGTCAAGGGTAAACTTTGACACCTCATCCGGCTTGCAACATAGGTTAGGCGGAAGGGATAACGTACGATCGACCCAGAACTCCATATGGACGCCGCTCACCAAAAGCGTCACCGAGATATTCGCCACCGAGAAGCTCCCATGGCCAAAGCCTCAAATAATCCGACATCGTCACAATGCTGATCGGAGCAAATACTGTGACTTTCACAGGACAAAAGGCCACAACACCGAAGAATGCATAGACGTAAAGGACATGGTCGAAGCATTTGTCAGAGATGGGACGCTCGCGCACCTCGTGGCGCAATGAACGCTGAGCAGGCTGATGCGTGAAGAACCCCAGCTGGGGAAAACACGAATAAAATTCCAGCTTCAATATGGAGACTACATGCTGCGTAAAGAACGAGATCCCGAACCAGGTGCGTATCGGCTCGATGGCACTCCCATCCCAACAACATGGAAGGGAGCTCATTTACACAGTTTGCATGTAAATCAATTCCAAATTTGTAAAGAAAAGGCTAAGAGCCACTTCTAATGGAAATGATTCTCCTTAAAACATCGATGCTGATGATTTTACATTTATACTTTATGAACTATCAACACGGATATGCCGGTTTTCACCGCATAATTACGTAGAAAGTCGTTGCATGGGGAAGGCGGCAAAACCCGCATAAACCCAAAAAACGACAAACCTTCACGCAGGACAGTTGAAGGGGAAAAGTTCAGTCATCCCACTAAATGAAAGTGCCGGTCTATCCGCATGAATCATGAGAGGAAACTGAACACTAACCTATCAACCACCAAGCGTCGAACGGTTAATTTATTAAACACTAATATGCCGGTTTTCACCGCATAATTACGTGAAAAGACGTTGGCTGGGGAAGGCGGCAAAACCCGCATAAACCCAAAAAACGACAAACCTTCACGCAGGTCAGTTGAAGGGGAAAAGTTCAGTTATCCCATTAAATGAAAGTGCCGGTCTATCGGCATGAATCATGAAAGGAAACTGAACACTAACCTATTGACAACCGCGCGTCGAACGGTTCAAAACAAAATTCCTAAAAAAGGATGAGGAAAACCTACACGCAGGTCAGATATGGGTAAAGTTTAGCCATCCTACCAAGTGCAAGTGACGGTCCTACCCGCACAATCACGAAAGAGGAAGCAAAACTTCACACCTACTATCTACCACGTTCAAAGGTTAACTTATCCTCAAGAAAAGATGAGGAAAACCTACACGCAGGTAAGATATGGGTAAAGTTTAGCCATCCTACTAAGTGCAAGTGACGGTCCTACCCGCACAATCACGAAAGAGGAAGCAAAACTTCACACCTACTATCTACCACGTTCAAAGGTTAACTTATCCTCAAGAAAAGATGAGGAAAACCTACACGCAGGTAAGATATGGGTAAAGTTTAGCCATCCTACTAAGTGCAAGTGACGGTCCTACCCGCACAATCACGAAAGAGGAAGCAAAACTTCACACCTATTATCTACCACGTTCAAAGGTTAACTTATTCTACACTTGGAAAATTGCTAATTTAAACTAAAGTATGCAAGTCATAACGTTTATAAAGCAAGGAATCCAAAGAAAATAGCGGTCTTACCCGCACAAAGATTTATATTTCATAAATATTCATTACAAGAATGGCCGGGTAACTACCCGCCTACAAGAAAATAAATCTATACAAGCTAAATCTATCCTAGCAGTGGGAAGGGATCTTCAGGATCAGGCTTCAGGGCCACTTCCACTTGGACCAGCCCCATCAGTAGAGCGTGGCAGTTCAAGGAAAGCTTTGAGGATAGCTAGCCCATCATCAGCAGCAGCGACTTCGTTCACCTTCTCCACCACCGGATGCGGGAAGGCAGCATACTGATTCACTGCTTGGTCGTAAACAGCTTCAGTATCAACATTATACAAAGGGAAGTTGGAAGGCGGGATGCCTTTCTCAACGAACCCTAGACCAAGCAGGAAGCCGACCTTTTCCCCATCCTCGTGAGAAGCGTTGAGGGCTGCGCTCATAGCATCGTCGTAAGATGTCTCTGAGAAGACCCGATGCACAACCTACAAAAGAAAATATACAAGTGTCAAAACCTTTTCTATCTGCAAAGAAAAGCGTAAAGACATGAAAACATACCTGAGACAACGCTTCTCGAAGAAGCCATTCCTTGGCAACCAGAGCTTCTTGGAGGACAGCTTGAGCTTCGTTACGGGCGCGTTCGGCTTCACTCTTGTTGAGGTTGGGAAGCAACACTTCTTTAGCCGCAGCCTCTTCGACGCCCTTTAGCTTCCGCTCTGTATGGTCAAGCACCCCCCTCTGGTCCAAGATCTCCTGGAGCTTTTTTGCGTCCTCCATCGCCAAGGCATCATGAGCCTGCTGGAGAGCCTCTAATTTGGCTTTAAGCTCTTCATTCTCCACGCGTAGAGGCTCAGCAACAGCTTCAGCCTTGGTGGCCCTCTCGGTTGCGTTCCTCGCAGTTTCCTTAGCCAGCCGAAGCTGTTCATTAACAGCTTGGGCAGCCTTGGAACGGGCCTCGAGTCGAGCTTGAACTTCAACCTCGAGGGCCTTGAAGGCCTTCTCCTTTTCCGCAGCTAATGCGGAAAGCCTTTGGTTCTCCTCCCGGACAGCCCGCGCCTGAGCCACTTCTTTAAGGCGAGCTGCTTTTAACTTGTCGTTTTCACGACAAAGCAGCTCGACGCGCGGCTGCATCCGGGCCAGGAGAACCCGAAGCTCATTGCTTAGCCTACCCTCCTGGTAGCTAGCCATGGCTTCCCTCAACGCACCACTGGGAGCAGCGTGACGAGCCCATTCCACGCACTCCACAGGGGTGCGAAGGGTTGTTCCTCGGCGAATGTTCCATCGTGGAACATACACTTCATTGGAATCCGACACTGCAAAAAACAAAAAGCAGTTAGGAAAAGATGATAAAAAATATATATAAAAAAGGGGCCAAAGGAACCCTACGCACCTGTAGGGTCAATAACAGGCCGATAGCCGCCGAACCCATCACCTGAACCCAAAGGAAATCCATCCAAGAGGTCAGGCAGATGGGAAGGTGGCAAAGATTGGCGAGAAGCCCCATGCGTACCTGATGGACCGGCCGTCGTTGCCGATGGCGAGGGCATGGTAGCAGCCGCCGCGGAATCCGCAGCAATAGTAACCGCCGGCTCGGTGAAGGATGCTGTAAAAATCGCACTCACAGCCGGCAGTGACGTCATCTCAGCTGGAACAGTCGGCTCAAAGGAGTGAGCAACTGAACCAGCGGAAGCAGGCGCAGGCGCCTGGGTCGACGCCTCAGGTAGGCTGACCAAGCCTACCGTCATTGGCGGAGAGGTACTCCTCTGCGCTCCACCCTGGAATGCATCAACATCCACGCCTGCGTAAAGAAGATAAGTGAACGATATTAAACTATGAAGATAAAAGCTAAAGGAAGTTGTACTTACGGGTTTTCTTGAGCCTGAAAGTACGGACGGGCGGGGATGAACCCGATGGAGCCGGCCTCTTCACGCCGGTCACCGTCGTCATCCTGGGCTCTTCGGTGACAGTTGTCACAGCCTCCGGAATGGTGATCTTATCACCACCGGGATTCCCCGCCACCTCTTCGCTCTCGGTCTCCGAGTCAGACCAAAGCACCGGATCGGCAGTGGAGGCCACCTTCTCCTTTCCCTTCCCGCCGGCAGCCTTCTTCTTCCGCACCAACGGAGGACCATCTGCGGATTCCTCATCAGAACATACGATTAGAGGAATTCCAGCAGAGGTTTCAACATTGAGGGGTCGAGGGTTGAAGAGCGCCTTACCTGGCCGCCTGGCGCTCAGGATCTCATGGCCTAGCGGGTAGACCTCCACGAACCGATCCGCAGTTTGTTCGAGGATGGGCAACTCGTTCTCGTCTAGAGCGCGAGTACCCATCCGAGCGGGACCATCAGCCTCCCGCGGGTTAAGGAGCGACTGCAGGTCGTTCCCCTCTGAAATAAACAGGAAAAAAGTTAGAAGAAATTCAAAATCAACAAAAGGAAACAAAGCATACCGTAAGGAACAGAGTTCGAACCGTATTCGAGGACGATTGGGACCTTTTGCGCATCCGCCGCCTTCCACACCCGGCTCATCCCCATCACCATCCCGGACTCCGCAAACCGGTAAACCGGAGATTGGACCCGGGAAATCCTCGAAAACCATTCCGCCTCCTCGTAGTTGGAGGCGTGAAGGCTGGGAAGAGCTTGCCCATTTTTGAACTTCATGGCAAGGGGGATGGCGCGAGCGGAGATGAAGAAGAACTCCCTCTTCCACGCGCGAAGACTGCGCTCGGTCGCGCAAATCTTCAAACCCTTAACCCGGGTAATCAACGTATACCACCCCTGGATGCACCTCCAAGTATAGAAGGTCATCAGGCGGTCAACATAGGGCTCAATGCCCAAAATCCGGCACACCCACTCGAAGTGGCGAATCTTGGCGATCGCCATGGGGTGCAACTCGGTCAAATGAACACCGTGCCTCTCAAGGACACGGTAAACAAACTTTGTCAATGGGAACCTAAGATTCCCATAGACAAAGAATGCTGCATAAACCCCGATCTTGCCTCTGGGGGCATCGTACACAGTCTGATGGGGCTCAGGAAACTCAGGCTCGAGAGACTCGAGCATGAACTTCCTGACAACATACCGGTACAGATCGCCAGGTAGAGCACACTGGCACTCGCCAGCAGTACTCTTGTCATCGGCTGTGGATTCAACATCACGAGACGACATCTTGTGAAGGAAAGAAGAAAGCGATTTCGAGAGAATGCTTGCCTGAAAAGGGGAGTATTCGCCGGAAATCGCTTAAAAGATGAAGAGAAGAGTGAAAGTGTGGATTACAAAGAACCCTCTCCCCCTTTATATACTAATCGCAATTAATGCGATGCATTTAATGCGGAAGAGAGAGAAATCAAAGGTGCAATGAAACTATGACACGTGGCAAAAAGCAAGCTGGCAACAGCTGTTGACAGGATGCGTACCATCAATTTCGCGGCCACGCGCCCGAAAAATCGCGCCCACGCGTCTGAAAAAGCGTCTGGAATGACCATGTACTGTCACGTCACCATAACTTCCTGCACGTCCTGACACAGTCAGAAGAAACCGTCGCACGATGTTTCAGAGGTTTGGACGGTTCTTATCCTTTCACCAACCTTTCGAATTGCAAAATTCAAAATTCAAAAAGATTCAAAAGTAAGCGGGAAAATACCCCTTTTCTTGGCAAACAAGTAACCGTAAGACGGATGCGGGTACAGTGTTAAGGCAAAACCCTTCACATACCTAGCACCCGCAGAGAATTGAAGCCAAGTAAAGCTTGGCAAACAAGTAACCGTAAGACGGATGCGGGTACAGTGTTAAGGCAAAACCCTTCACATACCTAGCACCCGCAGGGAATTGAAGCCAAGTAAACCTTGGCAAACAAGTAACCGTAAGGCGGATGCGGGTACAGTGTTAAGGCAAAACCCTTCACATACCTAGCACCCGCAGGGAATTGAAGCCAAGTATACCTCGGCAACCAAGTAACTATAAGACGGGTGCGGGTACAGTGTAAAGGCAAAACCCTTCACATACCTAGCACCCGTAGGGAATTGACGCCAGGAATACCTTGGAAGTAAACTAACCATAAGACGAGCGCTGGTACAGTGTTAAGGCAAAACCCTTCACATACCTAGCGCTCCGCTGGGAATTGAAACCAAGAAGGATCTTATGGGCAATGCTTGCGGAAACGGAAATAACATCCCCGCATAGCGGGAACGTCGAGAACTACGTTGTTTGAAGCTCCAGGATGGAATTGGTGGTTTTAACATAATTGATCACTATGTTCAAAACTACCAAAACCTCATGGAGAATCCACACAAGTGGGACTCAACGCTCCTGACTTGCGAGGAGGTTACAGACCTACCCGCATCATACCCAAAGACCAAGCAGGAAACTCGGGAATTTCTGCAAGTGACAAGGACTTCCGCGGGAAGAATCCCCATGGAAAACCTTAAAAAACCCTTTTCAAAACCCTTTGCTTAAGTCCAAAAGTTCACCTCACTTTATTAAACACTCATGAGAAGAACATTGGACTGGGGGGACTTGAAGAGGTAGGTCCCAGCAGAGCCCAGTTGGACCCGCAAGACTCACCTGGAAGAGGGACGTCTGCGCAGAAACCAACTGGATCCGCAGGACCAACCATGCTCAGAGACGTGACGTCCTTACGCGCAGTACGCAAGCTGTTCCCGCAGGAAATGCCTCCCAATGGTGAAGGACTCCGCCTGTCCCCGCAGCCTCGGATACAAGCCATTAGGGAAGGCCACCCGCGCAGCAAGGCTACACGCACAAGGTACTTAGCTCTCAATCATTCAGTGTCACCTGAAGGAATGAGCGAAGCCGGGAACAATCCCGCACAAGGGCGGGAGGGGGAATACTCCCGCCCAAATAAGCCAGTCCGTACGATACGGGAAGATCTTCTGTACTGTACCTGACGAGGTATGGGAAAAGATCTGACTAAAGATACGACAGCTTATTGACAACAGTATGGCGAGCAGCATGCTCCTGTACTGTATGTCACTATTAGCCGCTGCCTACTCACCAACTCCTGTCATACCACGTGCGTAGCCGGCAGTTGGTGGAAAAGGAATAGTATACAGCAGGCCTGGTCACTATCAGCCACTGCCTACCCACCAACTACCAGCAGGGCACGTGCGTAGGCTACTGTTGGTGGAACAGGAATACTGTTGCAGCCGGCCACACCTCCTTGGAAACCTACCTTCGGCTATAAATACCACAAATGGTATGACCATCTTATCTTATCTTGTATCATCATATTATACCTGATATCTGCTCTAGCAATCTCTTGATATACATTTATATTTAAAGAGCAATCTAGTCTGATTCTCACGCCGGAGGGTGGTCACAAGGAGGAACCCCCCCCCCCTTCTCAGTGACAAGCTCACGGTGTCTGTTTTGCAGGTTATCAGAAGAACCATCTTCTCTGGGTCTAACCCCTCGTGGGAAACATCTATCTAACCCCCAGGTTACCCGTAATCTGCCCGGGGTCCGGTTAGTGTTTCTTCAAGGGCATAATGGATATATATGCATATGACAACCTTGATCGAACGTGTAACCAAAGGCATATCAGTTTCGGCTACCTTTGAAAGACACTTATGCCAAACCCCTTGTTCAAATTGTTATTTTAAACATGTATATATCATTTTGAATTATGCTTATTTTTCACAAGAATTATGCTTATTTTGACGTGAATTTTGCTTGTTTTGATATATATATAATATTCAATAATTAATTTTCGTTATATTGATTATGTCTGAGTACTCCCCGAATACCCCTTCAAAAGGGGTCGACTAGGAATCGCCTAGCGACTTTTGCAACAATGCTTCTAACTAGTGATGTTTTTACACAATTACACATGTGAATTAGTATCGGGTAGTGATAACTTACTATAATGGCGAATGCGAGAAGCAGTAACTAGCAGTGGTAATCACGAGCAATATTTAGTAACTATGAGTAGTGGTAACAAAGTTGCGAGTTGCGACTCATGTTACTTTTCCCAAAGGTTACAACTATTGTACGTCTTTCATTTTAACAATTCTACTATGATTCATACATGTTTTATTTAAGTAACTTATAAAAATATTAAAACTATAGAAAGTTAATATTTGAAAACATAATAAATGCCAAGTAACTTTAGAAGAAAAATTTATGAGTGATTTTAATAGGAGCTTGATTATTGTTTAAGTGTTCTAAAAGAAACTAAGTAATGTGTATGAATTACCTAGATCTAGCAATTAGAAAATAACATGGTTGTATGACTCATTGCAAGTCAATTTAACTAGCTGGTACCTGCGTTCCACGGCGGGGTCATGAAATTGCAAGCAATTTCAAGACTGATGTTACAAATATCAAACTGCACTAAAACAACAATCTTACTAAAGCATAAATAATCAAGGTAGTTACAAATGTATATTCCAAACCAAATTTATGAACACCTAAGCAAATGAGTCATATACATCTATTAGGTAACCCATACTCAAAATACGCAGTCAACATGGTTAAGAAAGAGCAAACTAAAAGTTATAAGTGAAGCAACCGCGAATACGTCCAAAAAACTCAATTACAGCTACAAAAGTTAGCGTCTTCAAGTTTGGGGCTGTTTCCGGTCGGGCTCAGTAATGGAGTTCGGACATGTCAGGTGTTGTTTGCTCAGGTTATGGGTGGGATTTGGTAACGAGTTCGGGTCAGGTTGGTTACAATAATTGATTACGATTACAAACGCCACCGGGTTAAAGCAAAAAGTCGTAGCAAAAAGATGGGCTGTTAACAAGGATGCAAATGCCCCAACGTTGTCTTCAACAATTCCAGAGTCTAGATCCAAAGATAGCAGCAAAAAGATAACTTTAATTGTCTCAAGGCATATGCAAAACATAAACCTACAATATGTGCTTTAAAACCGTTTTCATCATTTTTTTTTGGGGCAAATTATTTGAGGTTTTACTTTGATAAAAAGAAATTGCAGTTGATCGTACGTTTGCATGGCTATGGTTTCATTATATATGTGCTTTGCTAATTCAAGTGATTTTGGCACCTAAATGCTCGTAAACATGGATATGAACTTTGACTTTGTTAGGGTGAGTTGACGTTTTGACTTCATACTCACATTGAAAAATAAAGTATCGGAGTGTGGAGTAATTTGCTGTTTTTTTTTATCAAATGAGTCAATTATCACATGGTCAAAAATTTGTCCTTATTGGTTTAGAATGCAAAGAAATATAGTTTTTCCATTACAAAATGTTAAATTGCCCGTTCATCGGATGGGTAAAGTATTAGTTGGAATTAGGTTAATTTAAAGTTATAATATCGAAATTTACTTGTATTAAAAAAGACATTGTTAGATTATATTTTAACTACATATGATATATATAACAAAACATATATAATACTAAATAATAAAAAAATAAAAAATACATTCAACATTTACAATCTGGTCTGGTTTCATATGACCGGTTTCCTTTAAAAAACCGTGAACTAAACCGTTCGCTCGCTACGGTTTGAAAATTTTGAAACCGACCAACCGATCGAAAGTAAAAAAATCAACTTGAAACCACACCGATGACCGGTTTAAACGGTTTCAATGTTTTAAGATGAACCATAACTATGAAGTCTCATAATTGTTACATTATTAACAGGGTCTGCATTCAAACACCAGCCACATCGTGTGAGCACCGATGTAATTACTAAAAATATGGAGGAAAGTGAATTATAACTGTTGGGACTATGATTCAGTAGAAAAAAACTGATCACAGGAACACACAGTTAAATTGCACGCTAGGCGACACTTTTCATTAAACAAAAAAGAAACATGACATTGACATAAACAAATAAGCAAACTCAAACCATACTTACCCCTAGCTAAGGAGTTTATTCAATGGACCCTAATACAAAACAAAGTCAAACAAAGTTAACCCACAAAAGATATAAACGTGATAACTTGAAGCAACATAATATGCTCCCACACACTTTAGGACCAGTCTTCGAACTCGATCTTTGACCTGCCTTCTAACTTCTTATTCAATGCTGCCTTTTTACAAGGCCATCAGTTGTGGTGGATCAAAGGAACACCATTTTCCAGGCCCTCGGGAAACAAAGGACCAACCTTTCCGTTTTCCACGGCGTCAATGGGTGAAATCTTCCCATTTTCCAGGCCCTCGGGATTCAACCAAGGACCGTTTTCTATTGAACAAGTGGATTAATTAATATGCATGTAGTTTTGTTTTTATATCACAAGCAGTGATTTGCATGGCAAGAACGTGTAGAGTATGCAGGTTCATGGTTACTAAATTTTCTGTATCTTGGTTTAGATTTCATGATATAACAAATGCATTTTCTTGGTTTAGTATGCAGGTTCATGGTTACTTCTATTTATTTTTTAAGTTATTGTGATTATATATTGTTCATATATTATGTGTTTAGGGATTAAAATTAAAGGTTACATAAACGTATAAAGTATGTTATATTTATTAGTTGAAGTTAAAGCATAGTTTGTTTGTTTTATCTTTTGATTGCATCTCAATTGGGTTTTGTCATTTAAGATATGAATTTTCGTCTTGATGTAGGTGAATGTATTGAGCATGTTGTATGTCTTGTTTTATTTACGTTTGTAAATTGTTTTTAGGGTTGGTTGTTGATGCAGAACGTATATATTATCTAGTGTATCGCCTCAAATTAGAGGTGGGCAAATAAACCGGTTAACCGAACCGGCCCGAAAATCAAACTGAAACCGATTATGTAAAAACCGGGTTGAAACCGAAGGTTCGGAACCGGTTTGTAATTTTCTCCACCAAAACCGGTTTCTAACAACAAAAAAAGAGTAAAATAAGTAGCAATTGAATGTTGAATCATTTTATGCTAGCTCTAGTTAAGGGTACAAAATCATAAACAGCATATACCTCTGGTCAGTTGGTTCTTCGTCATCACCTGGTTCCTCATCAAGAACTTCAAATCTACTTAAACTCACAAATCATATAAACAAATACTAAAGATTACAGAAAACATCAATAATCGCATAATACTTACTCTCGTGTTTCCCGATCAAAATGAATTACTTTAACAATAAACCACTCATCTTTGTCGGCATCCTCTTGTGTTACCCACCCTACTGACAAAGTTGCATTTACATGTTACGTCGATCGCGCACTCGAGTATAAACTCATTATTAACAAACTGGAAAGACAGAATGCAAAACATGTGAAATTACCTGTTCGCCCTTTAAGTTTGCAAGAAGATCAATGTGGTTACGAAGAGAAGGAGAAAGCCTCGGTACATCTGATAAAAAAATATGTTAAATATACTAAATTAGATGCTGATGAAAAGGTAGGACTATCATAGGAAAAGGGATTAGAAGTGCAAAGCATAAATTAAGTTTCATAATTTTAGGAACTGCAAAGAAAATGAATAGAGGACAAGCAAAGTTATAAAGTTGGAGTCAACAATATAACAGTTGGGCCCATTTCAGTTAACATGGCTGATACCTGGGTAGTAATAATATCCAAGTTTAAGCTCATCATGTGAGTCATCAGTCATTTGCTTAAGCAGCCTCCAAGAACATAAAAATGTTGTATTTGTGTTGTTAGGTCGTATTTTAGTCATTGAAGATCTGATGATGACCAAAATCTGAATAGTCAAAATTCAAGTCCTAGCATCTAAAGTTCATTAGATATAATTAGGAACTCATTAGAATGCTCGTAAAAAAAAAGAAACTTGTATTAGTATGATCCCTCACAAGTGTCATATTATAGGCAGATGACCAGTAAGAATATTCAAATTAATCATTAAATGTTAAAAGTTCATATCAATAATGGTGACTGTAATCAATTTACCGCAAAACAAATGATTATATAAAAGCAGCTGTTAAACCCTTGCCAATATTCATATTGAACGTCTGAATATGAGCAAGTTTTTTCTAGTCAAATGTTCAGTTACTTCAAACCAATATTCATTATTACGGTCATCTAATATGTATTAAAACAAAGATATATATGTCAGGAGTCAAAAAAAAAAAGAAGTAGTTGATCAACTTTTGAACTTACTAATCGATACCAAAATTAAAGTGGATTTAAAAACATATTTCAAGCTAGCCTCTTTTCCATGCTAAAATTAAAATGCAAAACGATGTACAACTTTTGCTACAACCCGCCTACAAGAAACAACAGCAAAATTGCTTTTGAGTTTCAAGTTCGTTGAGCACGATTAACTTATTGACCTATTGGCTTTTTCAAAAAACCAATAAGTTAAAAAAAATGTTTAGCAATCACAAAAGTCTTTTTTTATTTTAGCTTTTTGATAATGTTAAAAAGTTTCTAAAAGCCACAAATCTTAGCTTTTTGAAAAAACCAATAAGTTAATAAGTTGTTTTCAAATTCAGTCCCATTGGAGTTCACATGTGTCAAAGTCACCATCTCAAAAGTTCCTAAAATGGTGATCAAGCATTGGTGAGAGATTATCATTTAAGGAGACCCATCGCGTTGAGTCTGAGATTGTTGGCAAAGATATGCCCACAATGATATGTCCACAATGCTCCGGGAGTCCGGGAGATGATCACCAGAAAAAGTGCTAAAACAACCCAAAGGAGGGCTCGTGTTCAAATGTGGTGGTTGAAGGGAGGTTCGACGGAAAGGGTTTTTGGCAGAACCGCCATGAGAGAGAAAATGGACGTTACACGTTGGAATCAAATGTTGCCGTGCGTTCCTTGAGCCAGTGTGAGGCCAAATTTATAGGTGTTATCGCAGAAGAGCAGTGACACATGATGACATTCATTTGTTGGTGGTGGGAGAATTTAACGCTCCAAATGTTTGAATATCACGTTACACGTTGGAATCAAATGTTGCCGTGCGTTCCTTGAGCCAATGTGAGGCCAAATTTATAGGTGTTATCTCAGAAGAGCAGTGACACATGATGACATTCATTTGTTGGTGGTGGGAGAATTTAACGCTCCAAATGTTTGAATATCATATCAACTAAAAAACGTGCTAAAAACATAACAATGAAAGTTGTGTTTTGATGCTCCACTATAGAGGTGCACAAATCGGGTTCACCTTGAAAACCCGAACCGGTTCGGAACCGGTTTTTTTCACACCGGGTAGAAAATGAAACTGGTTCCAGTCAGGAACCGGTTCGGTTCCCGACCCGACCCGATGCCCAGAAATGCAAACTTTTAGGAACCGGGTAGGTTGGAACCGGAACCGGTTTTTACGTAAAAACCGGTTCCACTGGTTTTTTTTGAAATTTAAACATTATAGCCGTTAGGAACCGGTTCCAACGGCTATATAGCCGTTTTTGACCGTTGGAACCGGTTTTTTAACTATAAATAGGTTATCTTCTTTCTATAAATAGCAAGGTTTGTTTGTGTACTTGTTAAACCACTCCCAAAACTATAAAACACACTCCAAACCACAATTAACCTTAAACCAACAACAAATGGCAACCAATGATGACGTTGTTATGGTGATGGAAACAACAAGATGCCCCGATGTTTGGGTTCATTACGATTTGTGTCTCATGACCGACTCACATGAGTTGGCACGTTGCAAATATTGCTCGAAGTTTCTTAAAGCAGCGTCCAACTCGACATTACGAAAACATACGAATAAGTATTGTCGAGAGAAAAGAAGAATGGAAGCTAAAAAAACGGAAGTGGGAGAGTCGTCCGGCTCTACAACCCAAAAATAAGTATTCCCAGATTAAAACGACGGACTTTGTTTTTTATGTTTTAGTTGTTATGTTTAGTATCGTTTATGTTTTAATAATGTTTGTAATAGTTATTTTTTAGATGAATAAAATGTTCGTCGTTATTAAAAAAGTAACAAACAATTAATCATGAGTAACAAAAGTAATTATAATAAAACAAATCAAAACTAAATATTAGTTGAACAAGTTACAAATAATTTTACCAAAACAAATAATTACAACTCTTCTTCGTCTTCATTCTCGTCTTCACCCTCGTCTTCGTTATCGGAAGAAACCCCGTCCTCCGCCTCCTCATCATGAATATGACGCTCTATTGGTATTTCGTCTTCAAAGTTCGCCTTGTGTTGTACACGATCCACCGCATCCAAATGGTCCTTTAGGCAAATGCAAACCTCTAGAGACTCGGGAGTTAGTTTTGTTCTTCGCATAGATAACACCCTCCCACTAAGAGAAAAAAACGATTCGGAAGCAACCGTTGAGGCTTGTACGGCAAGCAAATCACGAGCCATGGCGGATAGAATGGGAAATTCGTTTTGTTTACCTTTCCACCAAGCCAACAAATCAATATTGCGAATTTCGTCGACCGTTGCGCCCTCAACATAGTTTGCTCCACTATATCGACCAAGTTCGCTACTTGGTGTGTTTCCTCTTTGCCTCTTAGATGCCGATTCACGAATCCCATTCATCAAGTTTATAAGTGGGTCATTGCACGGCCTACCAGTTGTTTTTTTCACAAAAGACGATCTCGTGCTTGGACCATACATTTGAAAATAATGGTCATAAAGGTCTTGAAGGTTTTTGTTGAACTTGTCCTTCGCTTCCGTCGACAACTTCGGGTCAATCTCGTGCATACCTAAGTTGTCGAATATTTCCTCAATCGTTGTTTCAACCCCATTAACATTCCAATAGGGGTTTAATGCGGCGGCACAAGTAAAGACCGGCGGTATGATTTCAAAATATTTTATGAACTTTTCTTTCATCACCGCAACAATATTTTCGAAGAGTTTGTTCTTCTCCGCAAAGCTTTTAAAAACACAAGACATATAGTACAATTCTTGCAAAACCCAACAACTAGTAGGGTAATAGACTCCCGATAATTTTGTTGTTGACTTTTTGAACACATCAAGATACTCCAACAAATAACCGACTTGGACCCAAACACTTTCCGGAAACATATCGGCCTCGCGTTCTTCAACAAGATTGTTATGAAAAGCTTGTAAAGTTTGGCGTTGGGCAAAACCACACTTTAACATATGACAAGTTGAGTTCCAACGGGTTGGAACATCCCAATTCGGCCCCAAATATTTTCTTTCAACCGACTTGCAATAGTTCTTATATTCAAGATGTCTTCTTTTACCACTTTTGAAGACATCTTGTAACATAAGTCTAAAGTATTTTAAATCATCACAAATGTGTTCATTGTCAAGACCTATTTGGACAACCAAGTTGATGATATGTGCAACACATCGGACATGAAAAAAATCCCCGAAACAAGGTGGTGAATATTTAATGATAAATTTTTCAGCCGCCTTAGTATTGTTTGAAGCGTTGTCAAACGAAATCGAAAATATTTTATTTCTCAAGTTGTAAGTCGTTATAACTTCATCAAGTAATTCAAACAATTTTTCGGCGGTATGTGGGAACGGGAAGTTTTCAAAAGCGATAGTGCGTTTCATCAATTGCCATGTCACCGGATCAACCCAATGAGCGGTGACACATATGTATGATTCGGGCAACCCGTGTGGTGCCGACCAAACATCGGTAGTTAAACCAACCATGGCTTCTAAAGAATGAAAAGACTCGATTAACTCTTTTTTAGCACACTCCCACAACCTGATACAATGACGTCTTAAGGTAGTACGACTTACATGTGTGTATCTCGGTTGTAGAGTTTCGCGAATCAACGACGTCAACTCCGGGTCATCAAAGTGGTTAAACGGCAAACCTCGTTGAATAACGAACTTTGCCATTCTATCTTGAACTTGAGTCGTGTTGTAACGAAATAGTGTACCATCTTTACCCAAGTCAATTTGATCGGTCGCGCCAATCCCTTTCAACGCCTTGCAATATGGCTTCTCGATGTGCTTTCTCAAAGTAGAGTTGGAATCGTGCTTTAATATTGAACCACATAGTTTGCAACGAGCCTTTTGATAACCTTCGTCATCCACAATCAAATCCCAATTCTTCCATACGTCTTGGTTGCGGTTATGGTTGACTACCGTAACAACCCTTGGGTCCTCCGTAACAGGAACGGGGGCAACAAAAACACTCTTCTTAGCCTTGTTGTTAGTTTTTTTGATGGGTGCCATAATAATATTTAGTTGGATGGTCGGGTAAAGGAACGGGTTTGCTAAAGGAGTAGTATTGTAGTTTGTTTTTGAGTTTGGTGGTGAAACAAGTAATGGAAACAAGTTATATATAGGTTTGGCCCAAAAACCGGTTCCAACGGCTATATTACCGTTGGAACCGGTTCCAACGGATCTATTGTCTTAAAAACCGGTTCCAACGGCTATATTACCGTTGGAACCGGTTCCAACGGCTAATTGGTGTCTAAAAAAACCGGTTCCAACGGCTATATTACCGTTGGAACCGGTTCCAACGGCTAGTTTGACTTTTGTTTGACCCTTCAAAAAAACCCGTCGGAACCGGTTATTCCGGGTACGAACCAAACCGGTTCCAATTAAGAACCGGGTAGGAACCGGGTTGGAACTGGTACTGACATATAAATATGAGAACCGGGTACGATTTTCGGGTACAAAAATACCCAAACCGGGTATTGTTCCAACCGGGTTGGAACTGGAACCGGTTCCGGTTCGGTTCCACCAGTTAGGTTCCGGAACCGGTTTTTTTGTGCACGTCTACTCCACTAGTCAGAAGTTGTCACGCTCCTTGATGGGTCCATACAATGCCATAACCCACAATTACAAGGATTAAGGACTTCATGACTCTCGCATAACAAGTCCGTGACATTAAACATATAAACACACTTATGATGAACACTAAAAACAACCAGCTTTTGATGCAACAATAAAACCAATGAAGATGAGCTGCCTAAAAAGTCGTATACTTCATATGCTTGTAACAAGAAAGAAACTTGAGCTTTCAAAAGCTTGATAATGTACCATTACAACAATGCGTTCAGCTTATTAACATAAAATAAACATGTCCAAAAACAGGGCCAAATGAAGTTAAGGATGTATTTCTATCCTTTAGCACGCCAAAACAACAAAAGTTACCCCGGTTTTTAAGGGTACTATTTTCATCGCATTGTAATTCAACACAAACCTTAAAATGGAACCGAGATGCTTGTAAAGTTATTTAGTCCACAACTATCTCTGCATATTGATCCTACCAACTGCAGGGCTGGAAATTCTTTGGCCTACAAAACAAATGCAAAGTCAACAGAAATTGTGGAGACAAGAGTTTGTGAACATCACACTTTCTACAACTAATCATTACCCTTTCATATAAAAATGGGTCAAACCGTCTGACCCGTTTCAGTTTTAGCTAATTGTTTCTAGATTTACCTGTTTCAAACTCTATCCATATAGTTTTAGTAGTTTCACGCTCTATATACAACCAAAATTGACTCATTTTAACATAAATCAAAGAGAACATTATTTAAGTCCTATCTTTATGCAACTACAATCTACAGCAGATATTTTCAAAAGTCCTAGTAATCAGTGATCTTATTTGTGTGCTTGAGCTCTTCTATAGTATGTTGGTGAGATTGATGGGAAAGTTCAAACTTGGAACAAGGGAACCAATTATTTTTAGCTTTTCTATTTATCGAGTATTGCTTTATGTCATGAAAAAAGGATGCCACGTACGATTGCCAAATCCTATGAAAGAATGATCCTTTGCCATTCAGACAACAATAAACTAACCTAAAGACGTGAAAGTCAACTATCCTTTCAGTTCTCCACAGATCTTATGCTACACACCAGCCTTTACTTCCATCATACATACCAATATGGCAACATATTCTTTTACTTGAGCTTACATATTTATTAGCTATTATATTAGTTTATTATATCAAATATCTTCATTTCAATCCACATATCAATTGGATCTTCTTGAGAACAATTCTCACTGAACAGGATTATATCTGGTCATTGATTCTAAATTTCTAATCCTCTTGGTCAAAAAATGTCCCTTTATAAAACCTGTTCATTGCTCTACATTTTAGAAAGAAGCATGTGTACATGAAACTAATGGAGGAAAACCACAAGAAATGGTTGCATTTAACCTACTTGGCTAGTGACGTCTAGCATACTGGCTCTATGATATGAGATAGGCTGAGGCAGCGAAGGCTGATGATAATCCAATTTTATTCAATAAAAACCAATTTAAAAAGCTGTGAACACTTTAAGTTCGTTTTAGACGACATTACAAAAAAAATGACCCCATCATATTTTAAAAAATATGTGTTATAAACTATTCAAACAATAAACATGAGGCATATCCAAACCTGATTTAAGCAGCTGCCTGAAGCAACTCTCTTTCAGCATGTTCCCTGATCCTCCTCTCAAGCTCGGGCCTAAAATGCCTAATAAGCCCTTGAACGGGCCACGCAGCCGCATCACCCAATGCACAAATTGTATGTCCTTCAATCTGCTTAGTCACTTCTTGAAGCATATCAATTTCCTCCAACTTTGCATTCCCTGTTTTCATCCTTTCCATTATCATCCAAAGCCATCCAGTACCCTCTCTACATGGTGTACACTGACCACAACTCTCATGCTTATAAAAATAAGAAAGTCTCGCTATCGCATCAACAACATCTGTTGACTTATCCATCACAATAACAGCAGCAGTACCTAATCCAGACTGGACAGCCTTGAGTGCATCAAAATCCATTAAAACATCCTCACATATGTGTTTAGGAAGCAACGGTACAGACGAACCACCAGGAATCACCGCTAGCAAATTGTCCCATCCACCCCTAACACCGCCACAATGCCGCTCGAGCAACTCCTTCAATGATATACTCATCTCCTCTTCAACTGTGCACGGTTTGTTCACATGACCTGATATGCAAAACAGTTTCGTCCCAGAATTGTTCTTTCTCCCGAAACTAGAAAACCACTCAGGCCCACGTCTTAAAATAGTAGGTGAGACGGCTACTGTTTCCACATTTGTAACAGTTGTTGGACACCCGTATAGACCCGCGTTAGCTGGGAAAGGAGGTTTCAATCTAGGTTTTCCTTGCTTACCCTCAAGGCTCTCCAAAAGTGCGGTTTCTTCACCACAGATGTAAGCACCGGCACCAAAGTGTATATGCACATCAAAATCATAGCCCGAACCACACGCGTTTTTTCCAAGCAACCCAGCTGCGTAGGCTTCTTTTCTAGCTTTTTCAAGATTAAGTCGCTCGTTCACATACTCTCCTCTTATGTAAATATAAGCAGCAGTTGCCCGCATGCCCACTCCAGCAATCAAGCATCCTTCTAGAAGTTTATGCGGGTCGTTTCTCATAATCTCTCTATCTTTACACGTTCCAGGTTCACTTTCATCAGCATTAACAACAAGATAAGATGGACGACCATCAGATACCTTAGGCATAAATGACCATTTGAGACCAGATGGAAATCCAGCACCACCACGTCCACGTAGGCCTGACCTTTTCATTTCGTTTACTATCCAATCAGAGCCCTTGATCACTAAATCTTTGGTTCTGTACCAATCACCACGTTTCATGGCGCCTTTGAGAAACGGATCATGTATGCCATAAAGATTGGTGAATATGCGGTCTTCATCTTTCAAGCCACCGAAGTGAGTTTTCTCGGGTGGAGGGGGCGGTGGTGGCGGCTGTGCAGTGTTAGCGGTTGTTGCAGATTGGGTGCTGAATAATCTAGCAGCAACAAGCCCCCGGTTCACATTTAGGTGCCTCGATAAAGCGGCCCGGTGCAGTGAAAAAATGCCCTTCATGGGTACCTAACACAAAATTGACCAAAAGTATTAGGTTTTTCAGTAGGCCTGTAAACGAATCAAACGTGCAGTAAACTGTTCAAGAATCATTCGACACGAAGTCCATTTACGTTTGTTTATTTAATAAACGAATGAGCACACACAACATTGTGTGGTCATTAAGTTAAACGTATAAATATGAGCACATGTCACGTCCGTTCATGCTCATTTATGTTTGTTAGCATACGTTTATTTAACTTCATTTGTTTATATATTTATTTAGTTATTTTAGGTGCGTAACACTTTAGTGTAGCATTATGAAATTAAAATATCACACAACACAAAATAGCCTAGTTTCATTTAACTTTTTAGGTCAAACATATTGATGATCACATTTACTATAATTTGGTGTTCACTTAGTTATGTTCATTAATCCCTGTTCAGTTATGTTCGTCCGTGTACGTTCATGTTCGTCCGTGTACGTTCGTGAACCGTTCATTTGTACTGTTAACAAACAAATATAAACACATTCGTTTTGTTAACCCCAAAAAAAAAACACTCTGTTTGTGCTCGATCTTTTGCTCGGTAAAGTTAACGAATGAACATAAGTGAAGGTAAACATAGGCGAACGGAATCAGCATCACGAAGACCAGCACTAGATAAAATGCATCTACCACGCTCAACAAAACACAAAAGTTCAATTCATGAACTATCCCCAAATTACGCAGAAGTCTAGGGTTTCCACAAATCATACCTCGATTACTCCAATTAATTCGTAGCTCAGAAAATTAAACACGAATTTAATCAGAAAACAGTAATAACTAAACTTAATTAGATCAATAACAAGCTCAAATTAAGGCCGGATTAATCAAAAACCTAGGTTAAAATTAACAAAAATGATGAAATAATAATAATAAAGGAAACAAATTCGTACCATACAACACGAAATGTAGCAATCAAAGGCTTCTTATTTGAGTTTCAAGTACTGCAGGGAGAATGAACTTGACTCCCGATCGTTTCGGATCCAACGGCGTCAAATGGGTTTTATATGAACCGGGAGAGTGAACGGTTCAGATGGGACCGTTTGGTCTGTGATGGTTTTACGGAACGCGTGGAAGGTGAGTGGGCCGTGAGTTTTAGTTGACGAACCGGCCCAGTAGGACTGCAACGTGGACTTATATGTGATGTATGGGGTGAGACCAGAGGTGTACAAAAAAGCCGGTTTGGGACCGGTTTTTGGCAAACCGAACCGAACCGGTTTGGGTTTAAAACCGGTTTCACTCAAATCGGTTCCCAACCCGACCCAAACCGTCAGTTTTAGGACCGGTTCCCCTTAAGATCTACCAAACCGGTTTGAGAAAAACCGGCTAAAACCGGTTTATAAACCGAACCGTACCGACGTGACCAGGTCGGCCTATCTTGTGTCTAAACCGGTTTATAAACCAAACCGGTTTGAGTCAAACCGGTTTTGACCAGCCGTTGACCAAACCGGTTCGGTTTATAAACCAGTTCGGTTTGGGTTTAAAACCGGTTTTGTACACCTCTAGGTGAGACTTAGAGTCTTGTGAACAATAATTAGATATGCAAAAGGCGGTTAACCGGTTATTCAAATTTCGGTTACTAATCGTAACTGGTTATTGATCAAATGGTTAAAATTGGTAATTGGTCATAACCAATTACGGTTGCTTATTTGTTTATGGGCAGACACTAAGCTATCTAATCGGTTTCGGTTATTAACCTAACATGTTAGCCTGTTGGGTTAAAGTAACCCGTTTTATTTTTTTAATTAACTACTAAAATGTATTAGAAACAACATCCACGAGAACCTTCATGATCACAAAACAAAGTTTAAAAGTTCAAAAACTGAAATTTTGGGATTTTTTTTTCAAATTTAGCCCAAAATCAACCCAAATCGAATCAAGCACTGCCACTGCTACCTTGTTACCTCCTTGTACTACCTCGCGCCACCACAACATCCATGAGAACCTTCAGGATCACAAAACAATGCAACTCCAACCTTCGTTGTCAAGCACGTTTCCAAACGATATTTGAGTGTATTTCAAACGACTATGAAGGGTAGGAATATGTAGGATATCTAATCATAGCCTTCTATTTTTCAAATGGATGATTGACGTAAGTGATCGGTTGAAGGGGAGGATGTAAAATCATAGCTTCCTAGTACCGATAGTTTGAAAAGAAGATGATATATTAAAGATTTTGATTGTGTAGAAACAACATAACCTTAAAATTTCCCAAAAAAATAAAACAAATAAATTAAAAATTGGCTAAAAGTTAAAACAGTCGTGATCATGATTCTTATCTTATCCTTGCTCCTAATTGCGTTTTGTCCTTTTTCGTGACCTTCAATTACATATGCAACCAAAGGAACTTCTTTTCTTTCACTATTTCATCGCACACCAAGTGGTTGTGTAGGTCCCGTTACATATCTTTTGTGTTTAAAATTCTATGTTTTAACATTTTGTAAGGAAAAATAATTCACATGGCTTAAGCTAAGATAGCAAAACGAAAATGTCCAAGTTATAGGTTCAGTTTATTTCTACAAATCCATCATTACTCCTAAGATACTTGCTACTAAATTACGAGCAAAATGTTATAATGCATTTAAAAATCATTTATCTATATGTGTTTATGAGAAAATTCTTTATATCAAAAGAGGCATTTTAGTAATTAAATAAATAATTTTAAGCTTTTAACAATTATTCAAGTCATGTAAAATGTTCATGTGGTTCTTGAATCTTAAATGTTGTGATGAAACAGCTAAGGCCATAAATGATAAATCACATGCAATCTTATGCTAGTGTGTATGGAAAGCGCGAAATGAAGCAATTCTTAGTAATAAGAGGTCCTTCGATAATAGAATTGTTGAGTATAAAAAAAACTACTATCTACCCAGCGCGTTACGCCAGAACAGCTGGTAAAACCCCAGCGTTGAAACCGGGTGTTGTAATACCATGAGTGTTATGACGGTAAGTCAACGTAAATTCAAAAATAACCGGTTATGCTTGTTAAGACACCGTTGGTAACCTAAGCGTTAAACCTAACAAATAAATTTGTCAAATTAACAAATAAAAAAAAATATTGGATGCTTATTTGGTTGGTAAACTCGGACAGTGGTAAAGCCCAAGCGTTGTCGGTTCAGGACCTTGAGACGGTAACTCGACATGAATTTGGTCGGTTAAGGTTACTTTCGTTATGGTACTGAAGCTAAAAAATGGTAAAAATATAATAATAGAGGTTGACCAATGGATGACGCTGGTCGGTAAACTTGGACGTTTGTAAAACCAAAACGTTATCGGTCACAGTCAATAAGATTGTGAGTCTATATGAATTCGATCTGTTATATTCATTATGGTACCAGAACTAAAAAACAAAAAAAATGATTAGGACCAATACGGTACCGCCAAATAACCTAATCGGCACTTAGCGGCACCACACTTCCTAATTATTATATATAATAATACAAGCTTCATACTGGTCAAGTATAGGGCTAAATTGGCGACTCTAGAATGGACAGGTTGGTGTGATGTTAGTTTGTAATCTTTTTTTGGTGTCTTTGTACCGCACTGTTTTGGTGGGGGTTGTGGGGGTCTTTGTTGTTTAAAATTTTTATTTTTAACATTTTTGTAAAGGAAAATAATTCACATGGCATGGCTAAAGCTAAGACAACAGGTCAATGTCCAAGTCATAGGTCCATTTCTTTTACAAAACAATCATTGCTCATAAGATTACTTGCTACTAACCTACAATCAATGTTTTTCTAGTGTTCATTTAATTAATTCTAATCACTTTAAATAATTGAATGACGCTATAAATAGTTTAGATACAGAGTTTTAAATTAAAATAAGTATACGAAGTGTGAAGTAGTAAATGATTAGCAAATAAGATTTTTTATATGAAAAAAAAAATAAAATATGAAATTTGTATGTTATGTATACCACCCATAGACGTACATATAGGATCGGGATCACTTATTAGTTTTTCTGTTACGTATAATGCAAATATATTTTCGGTCGTTGACATATAAATAATTTCTAAACAATAAAATCAAATACTATGAGATCCAGGCGCTAAGATTGTTTTTGTTTTGTCAGAAGTCCTGGATTTAACTTGGCTTAAGGCATTGTCCTTTTTTTTCTTGTAAGTGGAAGCATGTTAAGTTACAAGGTACAAGCCTATTAAGCCTATTAAGTTACTATTAAAACTAACACATATATAAGTGGTTAACCCTATTTAAAGTATTTACAACGCATCATCATCCTCGTTCATATGAATTAACTTGTACATTTTTTATTTAAAAAAAAAATCTATTCTATATTTCGTTCTCGTGTTATCTTTATTCAATTAAATAATATTTATTTATTTTCTTTTATTATTTTTTGTTTTCTTCCACTCTTATCCACCTATAAAAAATATAAAAGAAAATGAAATAGTGAACAAATAAATTTGAGGTGTTAGATTGTTTTCTTGTAAAACTTGTGATTGGATATAGGAAATGGCATATCAACTTACAATCGGGTTTATACAAACAGGAACCAGAAAACAAGATTCAGTCTAGTAAAAAAAACGTAAAGTTGTTTATTTTCTTCATTTATTTATTCGGTAAAAAAAATCAAGGTAACATAGCCTGATAAAATCCTGACAAAAAAAGTTATGACCTAATGTAAAATGTCTTGGATCCGTCACTGGATCACTGGTTCAAGTGATGACTTTGTACTCGGGCAATTAAAATGAAGATGATTAAAAGTACCTATTCCAGAGTAATTGTGTAAGAAAGTTGCTTATATTATCAAAACAATGCTTAAAAGTGAATTCATCTGAAGAGGTAGGGTCATAGACCCAACTGCAAGACAAGAGAAGCCACCTGCGAATGGCATTTTACACCAACCAGCCACGTAGGTGGAAGACCTGTCACCCACAAGAGAGAAACAACATATGGCAGATGAGTTAGGTTAAAATAAAAACTCATTTGAGTTGTGAAAACTTTAGAAACTCATTCTTAATCACATGTTTTTAATTAAAGTTTCAATCATGTGGTTCACAATTAAAGTTAATAAAAAATGTAAACATAAATATAATTTTTTCTCTCTCCTGAAAACATATAAAAAAATTAGTAAAAAAATGTTAAAAAATAGCAAAACAATTTTTTTTATGTTTTGATATTTTGTATTAAATGTTACAGCATATATTACGTGTGCAAAAAAAACAAAAAAAACAAAAAAAATGATGTTACATAGAGTTTTCACGGGTTTTCACAATTCAAATGGGTTTTCATTCTACACTTCCCCTATGGCAGATAACCCCTAAGCCAATCACAGTCCAAGATTCCCTAAAGGACCACGATGACACGATAAACCAATCAAGGGACGCTAACATTGTACTATCAGGTGACAACCATCTTTGTACGCCAGTTGTCTCGTCCAATCAGATACCTTAAATGTGCTCACCCATGAGAATAGAAGGTTCTACTGAGGGTGACAATTGGTCCAATCATTTTCAATCTCTCTGGCTATAAACAATTAGCGGTAAAAAGGATCCGATAGTCTCTCATTGAATACATTACTCTTAGTTGCTCCTACTGATTGATACACCAGAGAGTGGCTACGAGAAGACCCCCCCCCCTCAATTTCCCTTCTCGTAACGAGCTCACGATTTTCTATTTTGAAAGTTAGATTGGTGTTAGCTTTTAAAGTTCAGATTGCTCTAAATCACTCGGTTGAGATATTATGTTAATCCTTTCGTGATTAAACTAGTGTTTCTTCACCATCATATAATTGTGGTTTCTTATTTTCTAATGTAAAATGAAAAAAAAAATGTGCATAAAAAACATTTTAAAATTCTTGTTCTTTCCGTCTTTCTATTTCTTTTAGATGAACATTTTATAGTGATTTTATAAAGTATACCTTTAAAGAGATTAAATAAAATATCATATCAAGAAAGAAAGAATTTAAAATTAAAATCTCATATTTGAAAGCAAAACTTGGTTTGGTAGTAACAAAAAATTTGTTTGTAAAAATGTATCTTATTAAAAAATATACGTATAAAATAAAAAACATATAACCAAGAAAATAAGGTCGTAAATCAAATTCATCTGCCTTTACACCAATTACTAATTAGTATAAAACACAACTTTGGTGCCGCAAAGCCCTATTGGGCCGTTTTGCGGCACCTTATTGGTCCGCAGCATTTTGTTTTTCTTTTAATTCTGGTATTGTAACGAACGTAAGAAAAACCAACCGAGTGTCAATTTTGCTTTTGTTTCAGTTTCGGTACCGTAACAAACGTGACTGAATCCGACCAAATTCATGCGAACTCACCGTGTTTTATTTTAATTCCGGTATCGTAACGAACATAACGAAAACCGCCCGGATGCCAATTTTGTTTTTGTTTTGGTTTTGTTATCGTAATGAACGTGATAAAAACCAACAGAATTCGCGTCGACTTACCACCTCAACACCTGTGACCGACAACGCTTAGGTTTTGTTACCGCGCGCCTGGATTTTACCAACCTGCCCCGGCGCATAATACTACTAGTTTCAAATAAATAATTTTCATTTCCTAAACTAAAATCTTGATCCCATAACACTTAACCAATAAAACTGATTTATGTTACTACCTAAAATTTGTATAAACATACTAGTTGAGCTCGTGAATAGCGATCATTTTGCACATTCAACACAAACACAAAGGGACAAATCACAAATGCATTAGTAAACTCATAAGAATAAGAACAACAATAATCTAACATAACCACTTTGCTGATTAATCTAGCATATACGCATTTATACATGTCTAACCTAAAGTATTAAAATCCCAAAACCTAAATAACAACAAAACAAAAGAAAATAGAAATATAGATATTAATTAATTAATCCAACAGTTTAACATTTAGCTCTTCCTGTATTCAAAACAACTTTAAAAAACGAATCAATCTCCGGTGACGTATAAAACTCCCTGTTCCCCTTTCCACACGTACTCTCCGGCCGCCGCTTCCTCGGCGCCGGCGGACACACCGCCACCCTCAACTGACTCGACGTCGGAGTAATTGAACCAGACTCATGGTTTTCTTCATCTTCTTCGTTGCCGTTTGAGTGCTTTGCTGTTACAGGTTTCAGAGGAGCACGTAAGCTGATTCCGGCGATCATCCACCGCTTTCCTTCTTTAGAATCTCCTCCGTCTGCTTGATTCTTCTTCTTCGAGATTCTCATTTCCAGGTACCGAATTGATGAGCTTTTGAATTGAATTAGTGAATTAGGGTTTGGGATATTCGAAGGGGCTTTGAATTGGGGCGGTAAATGATATATAGAGAGAGAAAGATTGTGAATGTGAATTTATTTATAATAATTTGCTTTGGATTCTTTTTGGCGTATGATTGAGGAGCTGCCCGTTTCGTGTCGGGCAGTAGGGCAGGATGGAAATTTGAGTCAAAAATTGGGTTTTCGCGCTAAATTTATGTAACGGCTCACTTTCCCGCGGTCGAGGTTTTGGGAATTTGTGTACTTACGGTTTTACCCTCATTACTTAGTACAAAAAACCGGTTTGGGCATACAATCCGGTTTAGGAGGACCCTGCGTGTAGAGGTGTACAAAAAACAGGTTTGGGACCGGTTTTAGGCAAATCAAACCGAACCGGCTTGGGTTTAAAACTGGTTTCACTCAAACCGGTTCCAAACCGACCCAAACCGCCAGTTTCAGGACTGGTTCCCTTTAAGATCGATCAAACCAGTTTTAAAACCGAACCGGTTTGAGGAAAACCGGTTTATAAACCGAACCGAACCGACATGACCAGGCCGACCTTTCTTGTGTCTAAACCAGTTTATAAACCGAACCGGTTTGAGTCAAATCGGTTTTGACAAGCCGTTGACCAAACCGGTTCTATATATAAACCGGTTCATTTTGGGTTTAAAACCGGTTGTGTACACCTCTACCTGCGTGTTTTTACTTGCGGGTATGAATTAGGTTTCGGTTTCTTAGAAAAATCAAAATTGCTTCGACATCTACCCGGTCAAAACCTGGCAAAAATGGTTAAAAACCCAAACATACTCTGAACTGGTTTCTATGCAACCCAATTCTTGTTTTTGTTGACCAAAACGCGGAACTAGTTCCTATCTAGTTACGATTCTAGAAAAAAAACCCAGTTTATGAACCTCTAGTGAATCCTAACGAAAAATGAACTAATAATGAGTTTTTAAAATAAAAAAAAGACAGTTCACCCTTAACCAGACATCTCCAATGTCGAGTTTTCGGTCCGACCAACTGGCCCAGTTTGTTAATACATGGCATATGACCTTTTCTTACGACTTGATTATTGTACTAGTTTCTCAATGGAAAAAGTTACTAGGCATCTAACAATTATCATATCATATTAACATGTAACAATAACTAACCATGCCACATGTTAAAGAAAGACAAAATAAATACAAATAATGGAATTATATATTATATTATTTAATAACTATTTTATTTGCAATTACAGTAGTGAGTTGTCCTAATAAAACAATATAATTATATAATAAAACAACACACTAATACCATATAACACAATTATAATTGATAGACCAACATATTTAAATCATTTAAATGTGTTGTATTTTAGTGACATAAAAACCCTTACATGTAGAATTAACAACATACCATGACGCGTTCTATCCGTATTTCTTTGCTAACATCTATTTTATACTGGAACCGTCCACACACATATAGATACGTATATGCATTCACAATTTCACATCTATTTGAGGTAAACATATATTGTGCTGGAATAAACCATATGGGGGACATAACATGTGAAGTGGTTAAGTTGTTTTAACTTATAACCAAAGAGCATGCATTGAATGTGCTCATCACATGCATTGTTTTTGTCACGGCTTGTATCAATTAATTGGAAATTTTAAAACAAAAAGAAAATTGAATTAGTTTTTATTGGATTCTTACGAATCAAACGTCCCTAAATTGATAAAAGAATATTTGTGATCATGATCTCTATATCTCACATCTCATTTCAACACTTATGCAAGATTCATCCTTTTTTTTTTTACATTTAGCAATATACTTGGGTGTTCAACAAACGATACAATACTTATTGCAACTCTTGTTTTAGTTAACACATGTTCTTTATTAGTGAACACTTTTCGATTTTCTACATGGTAAAGAAGAGGTTCAATAACAAACACAAACTCGGGCTTATCAAATTTAATTAAAATTGATCTACCATAAATTTTTACTTACACCAATAAAAGTTTTTAAAATTCAAGTATTAAATGTTTACTATCATTGATTTAACTTACATCGAAATAGAATGCAAACGGACAGTAAACTGCATGCCTGTGTCCCCCCTCTTTTATATTGCAAATGGTAAATATGATTTTCAAAGAGAGTTATGATTAGGAAAAATGGTCAATGAGGTTTCAAATTATTACCGATGTAGGGCTAGTCCACCTGGTAGAGGCACATAGTCATATAAAAAAGTTTCAGGTTCAAACCTGAGCAAGAGAGTAGACTAGTGGTGTAAAAGCATAGTAAGAGAATAACATATGTCTTTTTTTTTCTTTTTTTTTTTTGGAAAAGCTCACTTTAATAGAACCAAACGTCCTATCTCCAAGACAGAAATAGGGACGCCAAAAAACAAACAAACAATTACATATTACATCAAAGTTACACTACCCTTTCTAGTAAGAGAATAACACATGTCTTTTTTTTTTTGAATAACATATGTCTACGGTGACAAAGAATTAAATTATCACTATATTTATTTCTATTTGACTTCTTTTTCCAAGTACAGAATAATCTCAAGGGGTTATGAATTTCTTTCCATTTAATTTTTTTCTTTTCAAAATCACTAATATTTTTAAGGATACAAAATTGCATTAAAAGCTTTAAAAGTGCTTTAGATTAACTTTATAAATATTTCAGAAAAAAAAATTTAATTAAGGCATTGATTGATGAAAATCATATTTAGCAAGGACGCTAAATAGGGCAGTGTTAGTGGGTTGAACTCCACAAAGTCAGAAAATTTTTACGGACTCAAAAAACTATACAGACTCAAAAACTATGTCACACACAAATCCAAACACGACTCGTTAAACACACATATATTATTTGCATATTAAAACCATAGTATTCTACATTTACATATTATTAATTTTATACTAAAGATAAAAGATATAACACATTTTTCGTATAATACAATTTTATCTGCTTACTGTCCAAGTGAAATGACAATCCACATGTTAAAATCATAACCACATTATGTGAAATTATATAATTTTAATAATTAAAGATTTAACTACATAACTAAATAACTTAATTTCATCATTTTGAATTAAAGTTCTTGTCTCAGTATACTAAAACACAATAACGTAACATTTATAGACTACACAAGTGAGGAATTAAACCAAATTAACACATCAAGTGATAACAAAAAGAAATTAAAAAAGATTCACTATTTTTATTTTGATTTAGGCCGTTAAAATAGTCGGCCCATCCGATTTAACTTAACATGTGTCAAGTTGTTTTACCCTAACCCCACCACACTTAAGTGAAGAAGCATGACGGTTCATAGGGGCTGTTTGGGATTTCTTATTATTTTTCTTCAATAAGATAATAAAGTCTGGTGAAAGCAAGCAAATCCCAAACACCCCTATAAATATAATTATGCCAACGGTCTTCTTACAATACACCGCCTCGTTCAAACACATATCAATCAACCGTTTCTTCTTACAATACACCGCCTTGGATTCACAATCTAGAAACCCTAATTGATTATTAGTTGATCGAGACTCATCAATCAAGGTACACAAACAAGTTTCTCTGTCTCTTTCAATTCTACATATCCATTTGATTTCTTCACCCGTCTGATTCTTATCGTTACTAGGGTTTATGATTTTCAGTCACCTGTATGGTAGCAAGAAGCTTGACGTTCAAAATCTAGAAACCCTAGTTGATCGAGAATCATCAATCAAGGTACGCAAACAAGTTTCTTTGTTTCCTTCAATTCTACATATCGATTTGATTTCTTCATCCGTCTGATTCTAGTTGTTTTCGCACATTAATTTATTGTTACTAGGGTTTATGGTTTTTCAGTCACCAGTTTGTATCAATGTAACAACAACAACAACAACAACAATAATAATAGTTATTGTTCTGTCTTAGAGATTTGATAGAATCAGGTTAACTTAATGCTGATGGTTCAACAGATCTGAATTTCAATTTAGTAGTTGTAAACTTATTTTGTATGTTGCCTATTGTTTGCATCTTATTATGTCACTGCATTTATATTTTATAATTTAACATTTGAAATCGGTATAACCAAGTTTTTATCCTTATTTTCTTTGATTTTTTTTGTTCAAGTTGTTGTGCTATTTTTTTTTGCTTTCTAATCATGAAGATTTAACCCGTATGGTTTTACCATCACTAACTAGAACACCCAGGTAATGTTGTTGTAGAATGGATTTTTATTTATTTTGTGATGAGGTTTTTCTGGTTACAATTTAGCAGGTTTTTTTTTGGCTCTTTACATTCCCTACTTTTCTTATTTTGGCCTTTTAGTTAATTTGATGCATAAATGTTTTTTCCAATGGTTTTCATCTCAATTTTCAAACGTATTTGATTTTCTAACTTTTGATCCATGTTTTTATTGTTTGACCTGTCTACTTTTTATTTATTTTGTGATGAGGTTTTTCTGGTTACAATTTTAGCAAGGTTTTTTTTTGGCTCTTTACATTCCCTACTTCATCTTATTTTGGCTTTTTAGTTAATTTTCTGCATATGTTATAAATGTTTTTCTTTAGAGTTTCAAACGTATTTGATTTTGTAACTTTTGATCCATTATGCTATTGTTTAACCTGTCTACTTTTTTATTACTTTTGTCGGGAACCCTATAACTGGGACACCTAAACATCCATTTCAAAGGGTATTTTTCTTTGAGGCTTGTACATTGCGCTTTATGTGTGTGTTTAGGTTGTTCTAGGGATTGCTTTCCTGATAATAGTGTTTTTGTTGCTATCTTATTTTGCATTGATTTTTATATTGCTGATTTATCTTTTCACATGATATTGAGATCTTTTTTCCTACACAACACCTAAACCCTCATTCATACTTGTTTTGTAGAGGCTGGCTGATGAGGTGTAAATTAGTTGTTGTGGTGGGGATTGCTTTCTTGATAAAGCTATTTATTTTGCAACTCCATTTTTGCTGGTTTTGACTTTTTTGTTTATGGGATTTTTTATTTTGATTTTGATTTTTAAAGGAATCCTATAACTAGAACACCTAAACACCCATTTGAAAGTGTATTGTACTTTGAGGCTTGTACATTGCGCTTGATGGGCGTATTTAGGTTGTTCTTTTGGGTTGCTTTCTTGATAAGGCCTTTTCTGTTACTACTCAATTTAATTTGATTTTTTGACATTTGAACCTTTTGACTTGTTTTTTGTTAATTTTTTTTTGACATTTTATTTTTGACTTACTTTCTAATCATGAAGTTTTCTTTTAATGAACCTGTGTGGTTTTACAACCACTTAGTACTTGTGTTGATTTGGACCTTGTTCTTTTAGTTACATTAAATTCTTTTTCCCCTTTGTGATGAGGTTTTGCTGGTTATAATTTACCAGATTTTTTTTGCTTTTTACTCTCCCAACTTTTATCTGATTTTGGCTTTTTAGTTAATTAGCTGCATATGTTATAAATGTTTTCCATTGGTTTCATTTCGACTTTCAAACTTATTTGATTTTGTAACTTTTTATTCATTTTGTTGTTGTTTTACCTACTTACTTTTGTCTTACTTTTATCGAGAACCCTATAACTAGAGCGCCTAAGCATCCATTTCAAAGTGTATCGTACTTTAAGGCTTGTACATTGCGCTTGTTGTGTGTGTTTATTTTTTTGAGGGATTACGTTCTTGATAATAGAATTTTGTTGCTATTTTATTTTGCATTGATTTTTTTATTGCTGATTTATCTTTTTCCATGATATTGAGCTCTTTTTTCCTATAGTTTATTGGCAATGGCTTGCCTTGTATTCGAGAATTGAGAATCCACTTACTAGAACATCTAAACCCTCATTCAACTAGCTTGTACTTTGAGGCTTGTACATTTCGGTTGATGAGGTGTAAATAGGTTGTTGTGGTGGGGATTGCTTTCTTGATAAAGGTATATATTTTGCAACTCCATTTTCGCTGATTTTGACTTTTTTGTTAATTGGATTTTTTATTGTGATTTTGATTTTTTTGTTTGACCTATTTAAAGTCTTACTCATATGAGAATCCTATAACTAGAACACCTAAACACCCATTTGAAAGTGTGTTCTTCTAGGGATTGCTTTTATGGTAAGGGTGTTTGTGTCACTACTCAATTTGACTTGATTTTTATTTTATTTATTTATCTTTTTTTCGTGTAATTTATTAGAAATGGATTGCCTTGTATTCGTGAAGTGAGAATCCACCTACTAGAACACCTAAACTCTCATTCGAACTGTCTTGTACTTTGAGGATTGTACTTTTCGGTTGATGAGGTTTAAATAGGTTGTTGTTATAGGGATTTCTTTCTTGATTATTTCTGTTGCTGCTCCATTTATGTTGATCTTGACCTTTTTTTTGATTTTTTTGTTCGACCTATTTACTTTTGTCTTAGTGCCACGGGGAATCCCTTTAACTAGAATCCTTTGTGGGTTTTACATTCCTGCTTTCTAATAATCAACTTTTTTTCTTTGTGATGAGTTTTTTCTGGTTATAATTTACTAGTTTTTTGTTTTGTTTTTGTTTTTTTTTTGCTGTTGACACTCCTTTTTGTATCTGGTTTTGGCTTTTTAGTTAATATGTTGTATCTATTATAAACGTTTTCATTGGTCTTCACTTTCAAACTTATTTGATTTTGTAACCTATGATCCATTTTTCTTGTTATCTGGCCTATTTAAGATGTTTATCATGAATCCTATAACTAGAACACCGAAACATCCATTTTGAAGGGTGTTGTACTTTGAGGCTTGTACAATGCCCTTGAGTGCGTGTGTTTACGGTGTTTGAGTGATTACTTTCTTGATAATAGTGTTTCTGTTGCTGTTTTATTTTTAATTAATTTTTATTTTGTTAATTTATCTTTTTTCTTAATGATATTGAGATCTTTTTCTATAATTGATTGGAGATGAATTACCATATATTCGAGAACTGAGAATCCACTTGCTAAAACATCTAAACCCTCATTTCAATGTTTATTGTACTTTAAGGCTTGTACATTTCGGTTGATAAGGTGTAAATAGGTTGTTGTGGTGGGGATTACTTTCTTGATAAAGGTATTTATTTTGCGACTCCAATTTTGCTTATTCTGTTTTTTTTGTTAGTTAAATTTCTTATTCTGATTCTTT